>NC_041390.1:157020709-157023542 GCF_002162155.2 Triticum dicoccoides | reverse complement strand
CACACACATAAGTTCCGTACTCGCCCGTCCACGTCTTGGCCTTGTCGCAGTCGGCACTCCTCATGCCGTCGCCGCCGCCTTCAGCCTCACACTTCCCAAAATTCACTCGACTTACTGCTAGCCCACGCTAAAAGGAAAACCAGAGGAAAGAAACCCTAAAACCATAGAACCAGAAAGGAAAAAAAAAAACAGAAAAACAGACGAACCCCAAAAGAAAATCAGGTGCGCTCGCACTGGTAAATAGGCCTGCCCCTAATTGTTTTTTTAAAGGCCTGGCCCGTAGCAGCTTGGCCTGTGCGATTGCTCGCGTCGAATTCCGTGCGAGCGGGCGAGCCGAAGCCACGACCTCTGCTTTCATTCGAACGTTACTCGATCCGATTTCAACTCCGTTCCCTCCTTCCATATTTACTCCCCCCCTTTCCAGCCGTTAGCGCTCTCTCGCTCCGATTCGCCACCGCCGCCGCCCTAAACATCCCCCTCTCCCCCCTCTCGCCGCGACGGAGGAGCACGGATCGGCGGCCACGTGAGGTGAGGACTCAGCGTCTGGCTTCCCGATCTCCTGCCGTTGGAGGGTGGCTGTTGTACCCGGCGGGTTTCCGGTTTCATTGCGTCCCTTCTCTGGTACGCTCCGGTTCTTGATGGCTTCGCTTGGTGCGGTCGCCGTACCGCGGTTAGATTTGGGGACCTTTTTTCCGTTCTAGTCCGTGCCATGCCGGTGTGGTCCCAGTATTTCAGGTGGAGACGGGCTTGGAGTTCCCGTTCCCAGTTCTCATCCAAGAAATCGCACTTCTTTGTTACCCCGTTGCAAATTATTCTACCCAAGAAACAATCTGGGTCTCAATTCGTGGGATCAGCCGTGCCAAAATTTCCGGGTTTCGTTGCTCGCTGCGGAATCCTCCTCTGCCAGGCAGCGAAGATTCGGTGGGGGTTTTTTGTTTTAGGGGTTTGATTTTGTTCCTCCAAACTTTCCAACGTCTGTCTTTGCTGGTTTTGTGTTTGCTTCTAAAAGTATTTGGGCGCCATTCTTGTTTTCCTTTTTTGGCTGAGAACACCACAATCTCTTCTTGTTTTGTTTTTATTAACTTCTCTCCAGGAGGCAGATCTTGACAGTGTGACTTTTGGTGTATCTATTGCCGCAGGTAGATCGGAGCAGTATAAGAAATTTTCTGCCAAGGTTGGTTAGTTGATAACAAGCACACAGGCACGATGGCTGCTGAAGTTGGGCAGCCGTTCAGTGGATGGTCTTACTCAGATTCGCCCTACAACGACCTCTGCACACAGGTAGTATCCTCCTCTGCTTCGAAATCATTCAGTGCTTCATCTTTGGTTGCGTACTTAATTACCAACTTAAATCTCATAGGTTAATAGCTCCTTGATATCGTAGTGCTGTTGGGAAATATTTGAGATGTTAACATTGCATGACATAGTTGATGCTGCCTGAATCTTGTTTCTGTAGTTTCTTATTGGCTTATTGCGTTTCGAGGAGGCTAGATGGCGGTTAGTAATTTTGTTTTATTCACTGCTGATGCAAAATGTCAAATATTCTTATGACATAGGAATAGGAAATTTTCTTATGGGGAGACAGTATTTGTCCATTTGATTCGAAGGAATGGACCATAAGAGAAGGGGAGGAAATTTTCCTTTCTATTGAGTTTCATAGGAAAAACAAAGGAATTTTACCATCCACTGAAACCTCTTTTTTACATTTCTATGCACAAACAACAAGGCAAAAGCTATAAGTAGCATTATATTAACTTTATCTTACATTCGCATATGTTTTAACCTTAATTTGACCATGCTTTGTAGGATCACTGTGTTTTTCCTATTCAGTCGAATCAAACACCCAGTTTTGCAGATTCCTGTGTTTTTCACAATCCTTTGTTTTGCACATGCAATCCTATCATATTCTTGAGTCTTCCGTATAAGTTATATCTATAGAGTTTTGTAGCTAACCACTCTGTCTGTATATGCTAGTTAGTTATTGTTTTTTCTGTTGTTCTAAATTTCTAATAAATTGAAATTCGCGAGTCTCTAATTTCTCTTTATGTCTACTGTCCAGGACGATTCAGTTCAGAAAATGGTGCTTGATCATGGTTCGGTATCATTTGGTAGATTTGCAGAAGAGTCTTTGTCATGGGAAAACAGATCAGTATTTGAACACAACAGACGTCAGGAGGAGATAAGCAAACTCACACTGCCTGGTTTAGTTGCACAAAAGAAGGCATTTTTTGAAGAATATTACAAGAGGAAGGCTCAGAAAGCTAAACTTCTTACTGAAGCCACATTGGAAGAAAGGAGTGATGGCGACACTCTGGACCATAGTAGGCAGGAAGATGATTCACACGCAGTTGCTCCCGAAGATCCTGTGGATAGTGCTCCAGGCTTCAGTTGTCAACCATCTACTGGAGTGAGCTCATCGGATGAGAATAAACGCTCTGAACCCCATGGGCTAGGATACTTGACATTCAATCCTCTGTTTTCTCGGATAACAGGGTCGCAAGGTATTCAAGATGAGGAGGCATCTAGTACTGCTCAAAATCAACATGTTGATGGTGAGTTTCGGTGCGCTACGCGCACGAGTAGTAAACATGGTCTCAACCAGGAAACCGTGGAGAGAAAGGTTCTTGCACCAAAGCATGTGGTTTCAACTGATTATGGTGAAAGTAATGTTGCTGCGTCGAGAATTATCTTGCCTATAGCAAGTTTGAAAGCTGGTGTTAAGAAACAGGAGCCAAGAAAGAGCATAGCGGCAGCTGTCATTAACGGGTTGACAAAGGGGGCCAAGGTAGTGTGCTATTGGATTGATATTTACTGTTTATGTAGTGAAGGATCT
>NC_041390.1:157010082-157020487 GCF_002162155.2 Triticum dicoccoides | reverse complement strand
TGACAAGATATAACAGAACAGAGCTAGTTTTTGCAGTTGGTTCCTGCTTTAGCGGCAAGTAAATTCTAGATAATCACTACTAGAATATTGTAGTATAGAAAGTTCATCGCAAAAGTACAAGAGTTTTATTTTGGACATTGGTTTACATTTGATATACAGAAGTATTCACCATTATATTGGGATGATCAATTTGCTGCAATTACATGGCTGGTGTGAGTTTTGGCTTTGTATGAGATTCCAAGCAGTTTGGAAGGGAAATTCCATAATATAATTATATGACTTACATGTGTGAATGAGCCAGATCACTTTCCAGCATAGTACTAGCCAGATCACTTTCCAGGATAGTACTAAAGAAAACTTTCCATTGTTGGTTTCTTCCTTTCTTGATTATTTTATATATATGATGCAAAAGTTAATGTCATTTATCTCATATGCCCATGTTTACTATTTCAGGACCCATCAAGTTGTCTTATCCAAATTCCAAGAGTACATTTAAGAAGAAACTCAGAAAACATGAACTCTGAAGGCTTAAAGGATCCTTTCCACAAGAGGGTTGAGATGAAATTGCGTGCTTTATCTGATAGGATGAGTGCTGAGAAAGCTGCTGCCTCTTCTAGATCTTCTCCGTATCAAAATGCTGATAGAGCTGCCATTTCTTCCAGATCTGCTTTGTGTCAGAACACTGATAGAGTCATTGCACCATCTAAATCAGCTACACAAGCTTCTCACAGGTTTTTGAAAGAAGTACAGCCTGCAGCTACCCTTCCTCGTACAAATTTCTACAACAAGGGATCGTCTGTTTCTCATGTTGCCTCTAGCAACAGCAGCAATACTGGGAAGCTGGCTACTAGAAGCTCAGTTATGCCCAATTCACCTCAAAATAATGCAAAACCCTTGCAGGCTGCTCAGGTAGCTTTTGCCCCTAATCAAATGTTGATTTATCCTTTGAACTTATTCACAAATGCAACTTTGGTCACTTGCTTCTACATATGGACCATAATTTTCCTATTGCTAATCGTCAGAAGATATTTTTGCAAGTTCGGTATAACAAATAGTTAAACGCTTCTAATGGTTTATGGGAAGTTGATAAGCTTAATTAATCTTGGCAGGTCGCATCGAAAAGAGGCGCAGGTCTTACCAGTACAAGCAATGGATCGCAGAACAAAAGGTCTTCATTTTGATTTCATTTCTACTCCCTCCATTCCTAAATATAAGTCTTTTTAGAGATTTCAATAAGGACTACATACGGATGTATATAGACATATTTTAGAGTGTAGATTCACTCATTTTGCTCCATATGTAGTCCGCATTGAGATCTCTAAAAAGACTTCTATTTTGGAACGGAGGGAGTATTCAGCATATGTTGTGGAAATCTTGAATATTATTGAAACCTCTGTACTTGTTTGAACTGATTTTCAGGAAGCAGCTGAGCACGCCAGCGGCATCGGTTGGAAATAGCCGTACTAGAGGATCTATGCACATATGTGCACCCACAAGTGCAAGGTTTGTTCCTAGAGTGTGGAATGATTTATAAATTTGGTGTGAAATATCTGTTTCTTTTTTATGTAAATTGCTCCGTTCTTTTGTGCAGAAGTAGCAGCAGCGGCATCCGACCCTACAAAACTGCAAAGGCACCCCGGATTTCGAACGGGAGGAACGCAGCGGTTAAGGTAAAAGCAAACAGTGCCCTGGGATGATTCGTAGGATTATTGTTATAGACTGAAATCGTTTCCAAATCACAGCACTTGCTAATGTGGTTCTGTTGTAGACTGAAATGATGCAGAAGTCCACAACATATGAAACCCATTCTGTTGGAGGAATGAATGCTTTGTCAAAAGTTACTGTAAACGGCAACGAACAAAACAGAAAGGTCTGTTCTTTTATTTTTGCGTGCATGGGGTAACCAGTAACCACTAGCCAGGGATCGGCAGAGGCTTTATTATTCTGCCTACTATCCCGATTGTAGAAGTCGTATAAATTCATCGTGTCTATATACAAATTCATCAGTGACTATAAAAAGAAAAAAACTAAAGGTTGGTTGGTGCACACATCTTGTGTAGGTAATCTCGTCGCGTGATGGCAAGAGGAGCAACCTGGCGTGTAAGAGCAAGCCAAGGTATTCCCATTTGTGTGTATTATTATGGCTGACTGACTGATCACTACACAGACAAAATTTATGCAAATTGCTGAAAATCTGCCACTCGATTCATGGAACAATTCTGTTTCTTTGTTAACTGTGCAGACAGGAGATGCCGCGATGGCGATGACACGCCACTTGAGAAGCAGTTTGAGATGCGCAAGTTGGCACGGTTACTTGGTTGTATTGTTGTCCAAGGGCCTTCTCTGAACCTCGGTATAGTATTGAAGGCTGTATGTTAGGCATGATGTTTTGCTGCTGCTTGTGACCTCTATTCTACCATGAGGCGTGATATATGATTCTTGTATTGAGTTCATAGGAAGGAAAGAGCAGGGAAGGCAGCGCTGTTTCGCCACGATTGTTTGCCTGTTTGTCGTCTGGTTGGTGAGTGAAAGCGAGGCGTGGGAATACTGGCAATTAACTTGTGCTTGGCGCTGTTGGAGTTGCGGCGATAACGCTATGATTTGTCTCCGCCGGTGTCTGCTGATCGTAGGTTTTCCTTATGTTTGTCAGAGGGTAAAATTTAGGGCACCAAAAAGGGACTTTTAGGACACTAAATTGTTCTTTGTTCTTCTCCAACAATTATCCTATTTTTAGGGTACTCAGTCATACTAAAACAGCCAAACTACCCCCTCCGTAAAAAAAATATAAGAGTGTTTAGCTCACTAAATAGTGATCTACGGTGGGAGTACTTGATCGCATTGCAGACTCATCACTACAAGCTTCCAAATATTCAAATGTCCAAACGTTCGAACTTACAAACTTCCAAACAGTTTTAAACATGCAACGATCTACACGCGCAAACATTCAAATTTAAACATACTAGACTACAAACACTAGACAACTACTCCTCATCACTCTCACGCACAAAGTTATCGCAGCCAACGTCGGAACCCTCATCATTGGACTCCACCTTCGTCACATGTGAAGGCCTTGGCTCGTCCTCCTTACTGTTCTCCACCGTCTTTAAGGTGCCGAGCCAATACCGTCAGTGGTTGCATTGAAACTCGACTAAAAGGATCGAGATCGAGATATACCTAGGAGGGGGGGGGGGTTAAATAGATACACTTACAAATTTAATTATTAGTTAGCAACTTTAGGCAATATGAGAAATATGAAAGTGAGCCTAATAAGTGCAAAGATGATTCTAGTGCTAGCAATATAATCAACAACTAATAGATAGACAAACAACCACAATATGATATCTATACCAATATAAAAAGACCCAAATGGGCAGATCCAAACCATCTCGATCATCAAATCATGTTATCTAGCGGTTCAAATCGCTCCAATGTTGAGCACCAAACACGTTTAACGCTCTAATTACCCACCACTGCCATTGGTTATAAACACGTTTTGACTCAACGCTATCCCTTGAAATCTGCCATGTAATTAATATCCTACAATTTCCGCGAAAAAATAATTCATATCTTACCAAATATCAATGTGCAACAGATATATCTTAGCTAATATAAACGTGCATTGCATGTACATTATATTATTACTAGTAACAAGTAAAGATACGGAGACAAATATATCACAAGTAAGAAGCTAGGGTAAACTTTGGAGAGGAGGATGTATTCCGATGTTCACTTCCTTGAAGGAAAACTAGTCACCCTTGGAGGGGTGGATGTTACCATGAAAGCACACCAACACTGTGAATGCTATCTTTGGATCGGTTGAATGTAAAAAAACTTTATTGTATATGTTTGCAACTATTTATTCATATGCTAAACTGTTATTGGTCAAACATATGCATGTCAAATGGAGAAGGCCGGACCTAGGGTGGATATTTGGTGTACCGGATTGGATAGCCGCCTCTCCTATCATTGTCCACGGACATGTCTGGACGTGTCCACGGACATTTGGCGTGTTTGATTCGGTAAGGTGTTTGAGTTACGTGTCCGCGGACATTTAGTGTGTTTCATTGGTGCACGATGTTGGAGTTACTCTAAATCCAGGCTTCAACCTGCCCCTCCCCATGCGAGCAGAGCTAGCCATTTGGGCCGGCATGACCTAGCCCATCCTTAAAAGTGCCTGGCACAACACGAAAAAAGGGTTCGTGGTGGCATGTTTATAAACGGGTCGTGCCGTGCCGGCACGCATGCCGCACTTCCAGGCCCAAGCATAACATGATTGCTAGATGGGCCGGCCCGAGGCCACATGTGTGCCTGTCGGCTCACGTGCTATTTGGCCTTTTGGGCTGTTTTGTGCCTATTTTTGAAAATTGGGTTGTTCAAAAATAAACAGGCCATGCCAGCACGTGGGCCTCGCCTCGCAGCCCGGCCACAGGCCTGCACGGCCCGTTTAGCCGCGTCCTGGGCTGGGCACATAATCTGCCACGTACGCGTGATTTTGGCCCGGCCCGCGTAGCACGGCCCAGATGGCCATGTCTGCGTGCGAGCTAGAGAACAGCCGATGCCCTGGGCGGCTGGGCCCTAAGGATAGTCAGCTTCGCGGCAGCACCTGATGAGCGTGCTCCGCCGCGCTCTCCTGCTCGGCCACCGCCTCCGCCGAGGCTTGTCCTCGGGTGCGGACCTGCCTCCGCCGCGCCCATCTGCCAGCCGCCGCGTGGTCGTGACGGGGCTGGGCGCCGTCACGCCGCTCGGCCGCGGCGTCGGGTCCACCTGGGACCGCCTCGTGGCCGGAGACTGCGCGGTGCGCGCGCTCGCCGCGGAGGACCTGCGTCTCACCGGGGATGCCGCGGAGAGGACGTTGGGACAGCTCCCATCCAGGGTCGCCGCCGCCGTGCCGCGCGGGAAGGGCGAGGCCGAGTTCGACGAGGAGGCGTGGACCAAGGTTTATGACTGACACTTCACTAGCCCCTAACTATCCAGTATACATTGGTTTTCGCACTGTTGCTGTGAGATTGGATTGATGCTCTTTTTCTGCACATGATTGTTCCATGAATTGCTAGTAGTTGACATGCTTGATATAATTGATTCGAGAATGGATTTCAAGAGAAATTTAAATAAGGTTGTTACGTTTCAGCATACTATACAAGCTTTCCCGTTGACAATGCTACAGTCATGTGATAACTGGTACTGATATAAAGACCCTTATCTTCAGTGCCATTAGGAGTAACAGTCTTCAATGCCACATCACATTGTTGAACCTGTCTTTGGCGTTTCTTCTGTCAGATATCTGTAGGATTTAAGTAGATAGAAGTTATTAATTACACGTTCATTGTGGTCCACTGACTGTCTCTCTCTTCTACAATTGGAAATCTGTTATGTTCTGATGAGATTCTATCGTATGACTGTAATATGTAAATGGTGATGTTGTCTGTCTCATAGTTAAACTTTGTTTCGTATGTCAAACTGTTGATTGAACATTTTTGTTTCCAGGACAGTAGATCTATATCGGGGTTTATAGCATATGCTCTATGTGCAGCTGATGAGGCTTTGAGAGATGCAAATTGGCTGCCCTCGGAAAATGAGAAGAAGGAAAGAACGGTACCAATTGCTTTTGGTGGAAGCTCTTTTCCTTTTTTGTGTTTTTGCCAAGTTGCTGGATCTAATTAGAGCCTTTATCAGGGTGTTTCAATTGGTGGGGGAATCGGAAGCATCTCCGACATTTTAGATGCATCACAGCTGATTGCTGAAAATGTCCGTACCCACAGTCACTGCAATTTGCTTTATTCTCACTCTTTTCCTTTTGTATTGTTAGTCATTGTGCAGCTATAGTGATTCTCACTATTATTATATTGATATGTGCCGAGTGAGAAATACAGTGTTAGATGCAAGCAAAATAATGGCGACTACCGGCTGGCCGGCATTACTGGTGGGCGCCAGTAGCATTAAGATTAAAAAAAATCATCTGATTTTAGCAACTCAAGTACTCCCTCTGTTCACAAATATAAGATGTTCTAAACTTTTTCTGAATCGGATATATAGACACGTTTTAGTGTGTCTGTTCATTTTCAGTCCGTATGTAGTCCATATTGAAATATCAAAAACATCTTGTATTTGTGAACGGAGGGATAAGTTTGAAGAAAATTGTGAGAAGATATGTTATTTAATCAATGAACAGGAAAACCGAGCGCTAACCGGCCAGGAACAGGATACATTGAATTTGTAGTTTACACTTCATAATTGAAACTAGCCATTACAAAACTACTTGTCGGTGAATGCTACTGACCAAGACCAGCACTTCGTCATATCTTTTTTTAATTCTTCATTTACATTAGAATCAATCAATTTTTACGTCTTCTCCGAAGCTTGGACCTGCACCATACATGGCTTGCAATATAATTGATTATCTTCTGGTAACTTCCAGCACTGATGCGTGGAATTTGTTTTCTTCTGAATGCAGCGTCTACGTCGTCTTAGCCCATTCTTCATCCCCAAGATTTTGATCAACATGGCATCAGGTCATGTCAGCATGAAATATGGTTTCCAGGTGAAAATTGTTATTGTGATATGCCTTGTTTCCATTTTGTACAATTATTTGCATGAACAACATTGATATTTAACCCTTGAAACCTAGGGTCCAAACCATGCTGCCGTGACAGCTTGTGCCACAGGCGCTCACTCTATTGGCGACGCTACACGGATGATTCAATTTGGAGATGCAGATGTGATGGTGGCTGGAGGAACAGAGTCTAGTATTGATGCTTTATCTATAGCTGGATTTTCTAGGCAAGTATGTTCGCGTCTTCACAATTGTTTTGTTTTGCTTAATTTCCCAAATACTCTGTCTAGATGCTCCGTAGGGCAATTATAAATTGCCTCAGCTGCTTTACTAAGGTTTCAATGTACAACTGCTGACTGAAGGTTGTAGGACAAAGTAGAGAACCCATGTTTTTGTCCACAAACCACTCGTGGTCGTGGCTCATAATATCATATGCAAACTTAATCTGTTTATTTCCAGAAAAACTTGGTTACAGTCACACTCTTGCACATTTTATCGCTATCCCCGTCACTAATATTGCCAACACCATCTTATTTTCGCTATAATGGTCTGCAGGTTAAGGGCATTGTCTACAAAGTATAACTCTCTTCCACAAGCATCTTCGAGGCCATTTGATTGTGGCAGAGATGGATTTGTGTACGTCATACTTATATTGAATCGTATTTTTTTTACTTCCTTTTGTTTTTCCTTCCTATTGTCCATTCTTATCTTCCGTCTTAAATAACCGATAGGATTGGTGAAGGTTGTGGAGTCATGGTGTTGGAGGTGAGTTCAGAGGAAACACTGATCATTTCCTGTTGTCTGTCCTTACCTTGCTGTTCCCAAGCTGCTGGTTCATTGTTATTTTATAGGATCAGTCATTTACATATTGAAAAAAAAAATCCATAGCACTTTGTAAAAGAGTTTGTCAAAGGACTTAAATCACCATAGTATTGCTTTTTTAGAAGCTGCCTGGAAGAATGGTGGTTCTTGGTATTTGAGTCAAATTTGAACTAAATGCCAAAACTTACCTACAAATACTCCTTTTCCTAATGGGCCCTTATGGTGTAAAATTGCTGTATCCTGTATATGGTATATGTAACTTTTAGTCTGGAAACTGTCTTATTGCATTTTGTTTCTGAACAGATTGTACATCAATTTATTCCTCTGTAGGCACTTGACCATGCAATGGAACGAGGCGCAAAAATTTATGCAGAAGTTCGAGGCTATGGCATGTCTGGTATCCTCCGTTTCCACAAAAGAGATGGTCTACTTTGTCATTAGTATGTATTGCGTCATGAACATCAGCTTCTGTCAGGTGATGCACACCACATAACTCAGCCACAAAATGATGGTAGAGGTGCTATCTTAGCCATGGAGAGGGCATTGGAACAGGTGTGGCATATTCTTTCTAATTCGTGTGGTGCACATTTTAAGCATGTAGTTAAGCTTTGAGGAATTAGAAATCACATTTTAAACACGTATTAAGCTTTGAGGAATTAGAAATCACGTCACAATAATTATTTTCTTGACATTCTGATTTTGATAGAATTCTTGCTCCTTTTCTAGTCAGGGCTTCAGGCAGATCAGATTGATTATTTGAACGCGCATGCAACATCAACTCCTCTCGGTAGGTGCTCACAGTCAGCCTGGCAAAACCCACCTGGGCTGGCATGACTTCTGTTTATTGTACCTTGTGGGTAAACTTGTGTTTATGATTCCGCGACATCTTGAGTTATGATAAATAAGCTGATGTCTTGGATCTGAACCACAATCAGGGGATGCTGTGGAGGCAACTGCAATAAAATCTGTCTTTGGCCACCACGCGACATCCGGTGGTCTTGCGTTATCCTCAACTAAGGTACACCTCATTCTGCGCAGCTAAACTGTCACAGCTCCCGCACTAGTCTAGTCCATTTTACGACAATGACTGAGGACCAAAAAAACCGTCTTCTCCAGGGAGCAATCGGTCATCTGCTAGGCGCAGCCGGATCAGTGGAAGCAATCTTCACCGTGCTAGCAATCCACCATGTATGTTACCCACCATCAGTGATCACTGATCAGTAGCTCCTGCAAGGGAAAATCACTCTGTAGGCCGTACTCATCATCGCATGCAATTTTTTGCAGGGAGTGGCGCCGCCCACGCTCAACCTGGAGCAGCCTGACCTGCTGTTCGAGGGCGCGTTCATGCCTCTAACCGCCGCCAAGAAGATGCCGATACGGGCCGCCATCTCGAATTCCTTCGGGTTTGGTGGAACCAACGCGTCGCTGCTGTTCTCGTGCCCGCCCTAGCGATCCAGCACCCTCCCTCTCTTCTGTTTTCCCCTTCGAAGAGGCATACCAGAATGTCGGGAGTTTTCCCGTCCGTGAACTTAAATGGGGGAAGGCACCATCCGCGTTGAGCAGGAGTTGGGGGGTTTCAAGCACTGACCATTGTGCTGTGCTCCCTCTGAGTCCGGAGCATCGCCCAACTTGTGGGCGTTGACTCATCCCTCTGTTCCTAACTATAAGACCTTTTAAAGATTCTTTTAGGATCTAACCAAAATGTGTGAATCTACACTCTAAAATATGGAGTATGTCTATATATGTCCGTATGTAGTTCATATTGAAATCTCTAAGCGCTTATATTTAGAAACTTATACTACAGTATGCGAACTTATTGAATTTTTTTTGTCTGAGGGAATTTTTGCCGTGCCGGGTTAGGTGCAGATGTAGGCCCTGTTCGGCACTGGCCCAGCTCCGCAGAATACGAGGATCTGCGGAGTACCTCTTCGGCCACTCCATAATTTTAAACTGTAAACTGTACCTCCGGCCGCTCCAGGAGAGAGTCGAGGAGTGGAGAGCCTCCGAACGGGCCTGTAGTGACGTGGGGCTGGTGATGGGGGTTTGGCCGTCGCTCTCACGTGCTAGCTACCACGGAAAGGGGAACGAAACCAACCCAAATGCTGCTGCTGCCTGCTGCTGCTGCCAGCACTCCACAGTCCACACGCAAATGGACTCCTCGCCGCCCACGGAAAACAAGGCAAAAAAAGAAGATAGTTTGAAAGGCTGTTTGCTACAGCACCAGATGAACATGAGTTGCTTATGACTTTCTAGAACTGCAAGTTCCATTAACTATGTCTGCGAGTTCCAAAGGATAGAAACTAAGCGGGTGATTTTTTTTTTAAAAAAAAGAGGCATAAGATCTGTCTCATCCATTAAATAAGGAAGAATAGAGTTTAGAGTTTTACAGCACACTCAAATACACGACATGACAATTACTCACGCAAAATTATATGCCCTAGACTTTTCGCGCCTGCGGTGACCCAAAGCTTGGCCTCCTCCAAGATGATGCTAAGAAGGATTGGTGGCGGTGCAGATTTATGCCGGAAAACCCGAGCATTTCTCTCATTTCAAACGGTTCAAGTGACAAGCATAGTGTCACATCCCTAGCTGCTGGTAGTGCTCTAGGCTAGCTTCATGTTTGCATCATGTTTAAATTTTGCCTAAAATTGAAATGGGGATGTTCAAACCCTAGCATTAAATCAACTCAACTAGGGTGAATTAAAATCTTTTCAATAAACCCAAAAGGTTCCTAAGAAAAGTTCATGATTTCTGGTTAAGGTGGAAACCTCTGCCAAAAATGATGATTATATTCCTAGGTCATTTTTGGATTTTTGAATTAAATCATATTGTATTTGACTTTGGGCATTTAAATACTATAAATAATTTAAATGCTCAAATAAATGTTGGAAATTGATAAGGGTCACTGAAATAATTCAGAAAGTACCCATAATTATTTCCAGGATTTTATAAAATGATTTGATATTTTAAAACAAATCCTAAAACAAATTGCAGAAATAGAAAAATATAAAACAGAATAGAAATAAAAGAGAG
>NC_041390.1:157007255-157009028 GCF_002162155.2 Triticum dicoccoides | reverse complement strand
TGTTTGGGCCATTTGACCGGGGTTTGACCTCCCCCTGTGTCACTGACATGCGGGACCAGCCCGCCTAATTAATCTAGGTTAGTTTAAATTAAAACGCTAACTAACCCAGTTAGTTAGGTTAGTCACTGACACGGAGGACCCACTGGTCAGGTTTGACCACCAGCAGCGTCTGTTGACTGCTGACGTCACAGTGACGTGGTGCTGACGCCATAATTCATTTTCTGGAATTATTTTAATTCTAAATATTCAGGAAATTCCAGAAAATGCCTAAAACTTCTAAAATTCATAGAAAATTAACCGTAACTCCAAATTAAATAATTTATATATGAAAAATTATCAGAAAAATTCAAGGAATCCATCTGTACCATTTTCATGCATGTTAGAACAACTTATAGGTGCTGTTTAGCACAAATCAACTAAATGGCATTTGAATAATCACATATGGAGTTTGAATTTGAATCTTATATTCAAACCAACTTCATCTAATCTGTTGCTAGTTGCATTAGCTCAAAACACATTCATATTGTCATGTCATGAGCATGCATCATATTTTGCATTGCATTGCATTGATTGTGTTCCTTTCTGTATTGCCGGTATTTGTCCCCTCTCGATAGACGTGATACCGATGATGTGATCGTTGACACTGATGAAGACTCAATGTTATCTTCAGAAGTGCCAGGCAAGCAAAACCCCCTTGTTCATTCCGATACAATCCCACTCTCTCGCTCCTGCTCTCTTTTACTGCATTAGGACAACACCGATTCAACTGTTACATGCTGCGGTAGTTGAACCCCTTTATCCTCTGCATGACCTGTCATTGCCACAGTAAATAGATGAAACCCACTAGCATGAGTAGGAGTTGTTTGAGCCCTGATGTGCCTACTCATTCATGTTTGTTTGTCATGCCTGCTACTGCTTAGAGTTGAGTCAGGTCTGATTCATCGGGGATGAATCAGAGGTGTGTGAACATGTCCTACTGTGTGTGAGCTAAGTGTGTGAACACGATTTGGTAAAGGTAGCGGTGAGAGGCCATGTAGGAGTACATGGTGGGTTGTCTCATTGCAGCCGTCCTCAGGAACTGAGTTCTGTGTTTGTGATCCATGATTCAGCTACTACCACGCATTGGGCCCGAAACCAATGGACCCTCTCGGCTTCTTAATCACCCTTGTCATCTGTCCAGGAGTTGCAAGTAGTTTCTGGTGTTTGTAGTATGCTGGAGGCGGTGGACAGCGCTGACCGTAGGGGTGGGCTGTGATGCGGTAGGCACGTGGCCGGGTAAACCGGGCACCCGTTTGGTGTCACGGAACCCTGTACACATCGTTTGGGGCTGTGAGTGAAACTCCGGCCGGATCTCCTCATGGATGGAACCCGAATAGGCGATAAACCTGGACTAGAGACTGGAGTGTTTAGGCAGGCCGTGGCCGACACCCACGTTGGGCTTCCGCTTGAAGGTTGCCGAGTACATGTCGTGTAAACGGCGGTAAGTGGTGAGAGCGTGTGTGAAGAAGTACACCCCTGCAGGGTTAACCTAATCTATTCGAATAGCCGTGTCCGCGGAAAAGGACTTCTGGGTTGCTTATATCAGATCATAGACAAGTGAAAGTGGATACTCTAAAATACGCAAGATAAGCGTGAGTGCTATGGATGGCGTTCTCGTAGGGAGACGGGAGCGGATCCATAGTGGTGTATTGATATGGTGAATATGTGGACTCGTGTGCGCCACCTCAAAAGAGTCGCTTGCAGTCGTAGTTTAGGATAGCCACCGAGTCAAAG
>NC_041390.1:156997176-157002170 GCF_002162155.2 Triticum dicoccoides | reverse complement strand
GTGCCCCTCTTCCCCCCCTGTTCGCCTCTCCCTCTCGCTCACCGAATGCGCCCGCCGCCACCGACGAGCACCACCGCACCCACCGTCTCCCCCTCGACCCCTCGCTGTGCTTCCGAGCTCCGCCACAACCCCCTCCACCTCCTCGTTGAGCTACGGACCTCCCGGACGTGCTGCAACGCCGCCACCATCGCCGTTTCCGTCGCCGGCCACCGAAGTTCGCCGCGGTCAATTCGCCACCTCCGCCGCCTCCCCGAGACCACCGAGCTGCTCATCGACCTCGCTGTGAGCTCCTCTTCCATTTCCCCTTCTCCCCGCGCTCGTTCCCACACTCCAGCCGCCTTCTCACCGGAGCCGATTGCTCCTCGCCGCCGGTCATGGCGCTGCCGTGGCCAGGGTCACCCCAGCTATCGCCCGAGCACGTTACCGAGTTTGCCGCCCTCCCAGGAGCCCACAGAGCCTTTCCGTTTCCCCTCTAGTGCACCGCAGCACCGCGTTCGACCTTGGCCGAACTCCGGCGGCCACCTAGGTCGACGCCGGCGCCGATTCCGGCCGCCCCGACCCCAACCGACTCCACAGGAAGACGCGGCGCCCTCCCAGCTACCCGTAGAGCCTCTCCGCCGCCCGAATGGTCGCCGGAGGAGCGTTCCCGAAGCCCTCCGCCGTGCCTGTTGCCGCCGGCGTTGAGCCGCCGGCCTGTTTGGGCCATTTGACCGGGGTTTGACCTCCCCCTGTGTCACTGACATGCGGGACCAGCCCGCCTAATTAATCTAGGTTAGTTTAAATTAAAACGCTAACTAACCCAGTTAGTTAGGTTAGTCACTGACACGGAGGACCCACTGGTCAGGTTTGACCACCAGCAGCGTCTGTTGACTGCTGACGTCACAGTGACGTGGTGCTGACGCCATAATTCATTTTCTGGAATTATTTTAATTCTAAATATTCAGGAAATTCCAGAAAATGCCTAAAACTTCTAAAATTCATAGAAAATTAACCGTAACTCCAAATTAAATAATTTATATATGAAAAATTATCAGAAAAATTCAAGGAATCCATCTGTACCATTTTCATGCATGTTAGAACAACTTATAGGTGCTGTTTAGCACAAATCAACTAAATGGCATTTGAATAATCACATATGGAGTTTGAATTTGAATCTTATATTCAAACCAACTTCATCTAATCTGTTGCTAGTTGCATTAGCTCAAAACACATTCATATTGTCATGTCATGAGCATGCATCATATTGTGCATTGCATTGATTGTGTTCCTTTCTGTATTGCCGGTATTTGTCCCCTCTCGATAGACGTGATACCGATGATGTGATCGTTGACACTGATGAAGACTCAATGTTATCTTCAGAAGTGCCAGGCAAGCAAAACCCCCTTGTTCATTCCGATACAATCCCACTCTCTCGCTCCTGCTCTCTTTTACTGCATTAGGACAACACCGATTCAACTGTTACATGCTGCGGTAGTTGAACCCCTTTATCCTCTGCATGACCTGTCATTGCCACAGTAAATAGATGAAACCCACTAGCATGAGTAGGAGTTGTTTGAGCCCTGATGTGCCTACTCATTCATGTTTGTTTGTCATGCCTGCTACTGCTTAGAGTTGAGTCAGGTCTGATTCATCGGGGATGAATCAGAGGTGTGTGAACATGTCCTACTGTGTGTGAGCTAAGTGTGTGAACACGATTTGGTAAAGGTAGCGGTGAGAGGCCATGTAGGAGTACATGGTGGGTTGTCTCATTGCAGCCGTCCTCAGGAACTGAGTTCTGTGTTTGTGATCCATGATTCAGCTACTACCATGCATTGGGCCCGAAACCAATGGACCCTCTCGGCTTCTTGATCACCCTTGTCCTCTGTCCAGGAGTTGCAAGTAGTTTCTGGTGTTTGTAGTATGTTGGAGGCCGTGGGCAGCGCTGACCGTAGGGGTGGGCTGTGATGCGGTAGGCACGTGGCATGGTGTACCGGGCGCCCGTTTGGTGTCTCGGGAACCCTGTTCACATCGTTTGGGGCTGTGAGCGAAACTCCGGCCAGATCTCCTCATGGATGGAACCCGAATAGGCGATAAACCTGGACTAGAGACTCGAGTGTTTAGGCAGGCCGTGGCCGACACCCACGTTGGGCTTCCGCTTGAAGGTTGCCGAGTACATGTCGTGTAAACGGCGATAAGTGGTGAGAGCGTGTGTGAAGAAGTACACCCCTGCAGGGTTAACATCATCTATTCGAATAGCCGTGTCCGCGGAAAAGGACTTCTGGATTGCTTATATCAGTTCATAGACAAGTGAAAGTGGATACTCTAAAATACGCAAGATAAGCGTGAGTGCTATGGATGGCGTTCTCGTAGGGAGACGGGAGCGGATCCATAGTGGTGTATTGATATGGTGAATATGTGGACTCGTGTGCGCCACCTCAAAAGAGTCGCTTGCAGTCGTAGTTTAGGATAGCCACCGAGTCAAAGCTGGCTTGCTGCAGTTAAACTCCACCACCCCTTTGTTGATAATGATGCATATGTAGTTAGTTCTGATGTAAGTCTTGCTGGGTACATTTGTACTCACGTTTGCCTATTTTATGTTTTTGCAGAGAGACTTCAGTCTCACTAGTAGTTCCACGTGGACTTCGACGTTTAGCTTGATACCTCAGCTACGATCTTGTGCCCTCGGCAGGATCTGATAGATAGTCAGGCTTCTCAGCCTTTTTCATTTATAGATGTCTGTACTCAGACATGATAGCTTCCGCTTGTGCTTTGACTTGTATGCTCTGATTGTTGGGTCATGAGACCCATGATTGTAATATCGCGCTCCTCGGAGCCTATTGAATAAATTACTTGAGTCGTAGAGTCATGTTGTGATGCCATGTTGTATTTGCACATATCGAGCATATTGTGTGTATGTTATTGAAATGCTTGGTATGTGTGGGATCTGACCATCTAGTTGTTTATCTTTAGTAGCCTCTCTTACGGGGAAATGTCTCCTAGTGTTTCCACCGAGCCATGGTAGCTTGCTACTGCTCCGGAACACTTAGGCTGGTCGGCATGTGTCCTTCTTCGTTCCTGTGTCTGTCCCTTCGGGGAAATGTCACGCGATGAATACCGGAGTCCTGTTAGCCCGCTACAGCCCGGTTCACCGGAGTCCTGCTAGCCCAGTGCTACAGCCTGGATTCACTCGCTGATGACCGACACGTTCGATGCTGGGTCATGGATGCCTGTCCCTGTAAGTCTGTGCCGCTTTGGGTTTACGACTAGCCATGTCAGCCCGGGCTCCTTATCATATGGATGCTAGCGACACTGTCATATACGTGTGCCAAAAGGCGCAAACGGTCCCGGGCAAAGGTAAGGCGACACCCGTGGGAATACCGTGCGTGAGGCCGCAAAGTGATATGAGGTGTTACATGCTAGATCGATGTGGCATTGAGTCGGGGTCCTGACACATAGTGAGGGAGGCTATAGCGTGATGGCTGGGGTTACGGTTATCGGTTCTCCTGTCCTACCACTCGTCGACTGATGCGTGAAGGTGCCAGTCGGATGTGTCCAAGTGTGTGAGGCCAAGCTTCGCAATGATAGATCTCCAAAGCCTAATAGTGTACCGACATTTGAAGAAAAGGTGTGCGCCCGTCTCTTGTTCCCTTTTGCAAAGAGGGCACATGCCACAGTTTGACCAGCCTCGCTTCTCCAAGCGATCGGTGGTCCAAATTCTGTCTTGTAGAGCTAGCCGTGCGAAGAATTTGATCTTTGGGGGAGCCCACATTTTCCAAATCATGCGATCCATGGGAGAAAGGGTCAGGCCAAGGAATTGGGGCTTGTAAGCGGTAGCCGTCGAGTATACCTCATCGTTCGAGTGATTCCAAATAATATCATCCTTGCGATGCTCATTAAGGTGGAAAACATGGACAAGCAACCAAAGAGTGAAGAATTCCAAAATGTGGGCAACTGAGGCGACGGTGTTGTGGTCGATTTTCAGGATCCACGCGCTCGCCCTAAGAGCCTCACGCACCTTCCAGTTATTTCTCCATGCGCAATGTCTTTGGGCTTGCACCCAAGCAGCCAGTGGGAGTCCCAAAACGGCGTTTGGGCACCATCGCCGACGGTAATAGAAGTTGGGGCATAGAAGAACTCAAAATCGTCCTTGGTGCAAGGGTTGTCGAAGCCCACCCATAATTTGTGTGGCTCCTTCCATTTGTACCAAAGCCACCGAGGCGCAATGCATGTGCAAACTTGTCGGTGTTTAACACACCTAAGCCACCATACTCCTTCGATCTGCAAACCGTCTCCTAGTTGACCTTGCACTTTGCTCCCGTCGTCTTGTCTGACCCAGACCAAAGGAAATCCCTCTAAATTCTATTTAGGTTGTGCAGGGTGCTAGGCGGCACAATGAGGGGCGTGATAGAGTACACCGCTTGGGAGGAGATGACTGACTTGACGAGGGCCGTGCATCCGATAGTAGTGATGTTTTGACTATCCCAAGTTACCAATTTACCAGCCACCTTGTCTTCAAGGTATTGAAAGTCCACATTCTTTAGTTGCCAAACTGAGAGAGGTAGGCCTAAGTATTTCAATGGGAATGATGCGTGATTAGCCAGTAGACCCTGAATGTGACTAGGGGTGAGGTGGTTGCAGCGAATTGGGACCACCGAGCTTTTTTGGAAGTTGGTACACATGCCTGTAACCCCACCGAAGCCTCGCAAGATAGAGGCGAGGTTGTGAATGGCTCGTTTGATGGGAGCCATAAAGACCGCCACAACATCCGCATAGAGTGAGGTTCTCGCCATGGCCCCGCTCCCACAAATCTTATGAAGAAGACCTTGACGCGAGGTTGTGAATGGCTCGCTTGATGGGAGCCATAAAGACCGCCGCAACATCCGCATAGAGTGAGGTTCTCGCCATGGACCCGCTCCCACAAATCTTATGAAGAAGACCTTGAAGCGTTGCCAAGTCAAGCACTTTATGAAGAGGGGTGATCGCGATGACAAAAAGGAGGGGGAGGGGGTCCCGCT
>NC_041390.1:156962261-156996854 GCF_002162155.2 Triticum dicoccoides | reverse complement strand
GAAGAATCCGAGACGATGAAGATAGGAGCGCGACAATCCATGCCCGATTTTGTGGGGAACCCCAACCGTTGGAGGAGGTCCAGAATGTATCCCCACTTGATAGAGTCAAAAGCTTATTTGATGTCCAGCTTGAAGAGAAGAGTGGGCGTTTTGCATTTGTGAAGCCTTCGAGCGAAGTTCCGAACATACAAGAAGTTTTCATGAATGCTTCACCTCTTGATGAAAGTGCTCTGGGAATTGGAGACAATGACATCCATGTGGGGTGCGAGTCGGAACGATAGAACCTTGGCGATGATTTTGGCAATGGCATGGATAAGGCTTATGGGCCTATAGTCAGAGATGCCTTCAGCGCCCTCCTTTTTGGGCAAAAGGACAATATTGGTGGAGTTGAGCCAATGAAGGTTAGAGGTGTGGAGGGTGTCGAATCGTTGGATGACCCTCATGATAGTGTGTTTAATGATTCCCCAACACTTTTTTGAAGAACATGCCCGTGAAGCCATCCGGACCGGGTGCCTTGTCACCAGGAAACTCCTTGATGGCCTCCCAAACCTCGTCCTAGGTGATAGTTGCATCCAGGCCATGCAGGTCATGCTGCTCAACGCCAAGCTAGGCCCAGTTGAGGTCTCTGTTGCTGGAGGGCCCCCTGCTCATAACCTCAGAAAAGTGGTCGTGGATGAGCTTCTCCATTTCCTGGTGGTCAGTTATCCAACCTTGTGCGCGCTTGATCCGATGAATGTGATTTTTACGACGTCGGGCATTAATCCATCGGTGATTTTTTTGTTTGCGCTGCCATCCCGCAGGTTTTCCAACCCGGGCACATTGGCTCTTCCTAGCCCTCTCAAGCACCGCCAAGACTATCACCCTCCGCTTAAGCCTAGAACGAAGATCTCTTTCCTCGGGTGAGAGGAGCCTCTCCTCCTGCGTGATGTCGAGGCGTAGGATCACAAGAAGCACCGCGTGGAGCTGAATTTTTTCCCTTGGAAAATAAGCTCCTGCTCCATTGGTGAGCCGAAGCGCGGTCTTCTTAACCTTGCGATGCAGAATTTGGAATGGCTCCGTGTGAGTCACCCGTTCGTCCCATGCCTTTTGGACCACCTTGTGAAATCCGAGCAAAGATAACTAGAAGTTCTCAAATTTGAAGGACCACGGTCGTCTTGGCCTTTGTCATCTGCAAGCAAGAGAGGGTAATGGTCGGACAGGGAGGATGAAAGGGCATGGAGCACGTGTGTATTGAAGGTGGTATCCCACTCTGTGTTGCAAAAGAATGAGTCAAGTTTGCACAGAGCTGGGTTGTCTCGCTCGTTGCTCTAGGTGAAGCGCCTGTTTTATAGGTGGATTTCCTTGAGCTCGCAACATTGTAGCGTAGCTAGAAACCGGTTGATTCTACTCCGGTTAACATTCCTATTATTCTTGTCTCTAGCTCGGTAAATTTGGTTGAAGTCTCCGAGTGCAAGCCACGCCACTGATATGTTGGGGAACATAGTAATTTCAAAAATTCCTATGCACACGCAAGATCATGGTGATGCATAGCAACGAGAGGGGAGAGTGTTGTCTACGTACCCTTGTAGACCGTTCGCGGAAGCGTTATATCAACGCGGTTGATGTAGTCGTACATCTTCACGATCCGACCGATCCAAGTACCGAAAGCATGGCACCTCCGAGTTCTGCACACGTTCGGCTTTGTGACGTCCTCGCCTTCTCGATCCAGCAAGAGGGGCGAAGTAGTAGATGAGTTCCGATAGCACGGCGGCATGGTGACGGTGTTGGTGAAGAACAATCTCCGCAGGGCTTCGCCTAAGCACTACGAAAACTAGGACGGAGGATAAACTAGAGGGGACGGGGTTGCCAGCACACGACTTGGTGTTTCTTGATGTGTATTGGGTGCTAGCCCTACCCCTCTATTTATTTTTTGAGCCTTGGGGTCGAAACTTGGAGTAAAAGATGAAGGAAATATGCCCTAGAGGCAATAATAAAGTTATTATTTATTTCCTTATAATCATGATAAATGTTTATTATTCATGCTGGAATTGTATTAACCGGAAACATAATACATGTGTGAATACATAGACAAACAAAGTGTCACTAGTATGCCTCTACTTGACTAGCTCGTTAATCAAAGATGGTTATGTTTCCTGACCATAAACAATGAGTTGTTATTTGATTAACGAGGTCACATCATTAGTTGAATGATCTGATTGACATGACCCATTCCATTAGCTTAGCACCCGATCATTTAGTATGTTGCTATTGCTTTCTTCATGACTTATACATGTTCCTATGACTATGAGATTATGCAACTCCTGTTTGCCGGAGGAACACTTTGGGTGCTACCAAATGTCACAACATAACTGGGTGATTATAAAGGAGCATTATAGGTGTCTCCAAAGGTAGATGTTGGGTTGGCATATTTCGAGATTAGGATTTGTCACTCCGATTGTCGGAGAGGTATCTCTGGGCCCTCTCGGTAATACACATCACATAAGCCTTGCAAGCATTACAACTAATATGTTAGTTGTGAGATGATGTATTACAGAACAAGTAAGGAGACTTGCCGGTAACGAGATTGAACTAGGTATTGGATACCGACGATCGAATCTCGGGCAAGTAACATACCGATGACAAAGGGAACAACGTATGTTGTTATGCGGTCTGACCGATAAAGATCTTCGTAGAATATGTAGGAGCTAATATGGGCATCCAGGTCCCGCTATTGGTTATTGACCGGAGACGTGTCTCGGTCATGTCTACATTGTTCTCGAACCCGTAGGGTCCGCACGCTTAAGGTTACGATGACAGATATATTATGAGTTTATGCATTTTGATGTACCGAAGGTTGTTCGGAGTCCCGGATGTGATCACGGACTTGACGAGGAGTCTCGAAATGGTCGAGACGTAAAGATTGATATATTGGAAGCCTATGTTTGGATATCGGAAGTGTTCCGGGTGAAATCGGGATTTTACCGGGTTACCGGGAGGTTACCGGAACCCCCCGGGAGCCATATGGGCCTTCATGGGCCTTAGTGGAAAGGAGAAAGGGGCAGCCCAAGGTGTCTGCGCACCTCCCCCCTCCCCTAGTCCTATTAGGACTAGGAGAGGTGGCCGGCCCCCCTCTCCCTCCTTCCCCCTTGGGAATCCTAGTTGGAATAGGATTGGGGGGGGGGGGGGAGTCCTACTCCCGGAAGGAGTAGGACTCCTCCTGCGCCCTCCTCCTGGCCGGCGCCCCCCTCCCCCCTTGGCTCCTTTATATACTGAGGTAGAGGCACCCCAGAAACACACAAGTTGATCATTGAGATCTATTCCTTAGCCGTGTGCGGTGCCCCCTGCCACCATATTCCTCGATAATACTGTAGCGGAGTTTAGGCGAAGCCCTGCTGCTGTAGTTCATCAAGATCGTCACCACGCCGTCGTGCTGACGGAACTCTTCCCCGACACTTTGCTGGATCGGAGTCCGGGGATCGTCATCGAGCTGAACGTGTGCTCGAACTCGGAGGTGCCGTAGTTTCGGTGCTTGATCGGTTGGATCGTGAAGACGTACGACTACTTACTCTACGTCGTGTCAGCGCTTCTGCAGTCGGTCTGCGTTGGGTACGTAGACAACACTCTCCCCTCTCGTTGCTATGCATCACATGATCTTGCGTGTGCGTAGGAATTTTTTTGAAATTACTATGTTCCCCTTCAGTGGCATCCGAGCCTAGGTTATTTATGTTGATGTTATATGCACGAGTAGAACACAAGTGAGTTGTGGACGATACAAGTCATACAGCCTACCAGCATGTCATACTTTGGTTCGGCGGTATTGTTGGACGAGACGACCCGGACCAACCTTACGCGTACGCTTACGCGAGACCGGTTCCCTCGACGTGCTTTGCACATAGATGGCTTGCGGGCGACTGTCTCTCGAACTTTAGTTGAACCAAGTATGGCTACGCCCAATCCTTGCGAAGGTTAAAACGGAGTCTATTTGACAAACTATCGTTGTGGTTTTGATGCGTAGGTGAGATTGGTTCTTACTTAAGCCCGTAGCAGCCATGTAAAACTTGCAATAACAAAGTAGAGGACGTCTAACTTGTTTTTGCAGGGCATGTTGTGATGTGATATGGTCAAGGCATGATGCTGAATTTTATTGTATGAGATGATCATGTTTTGTAACCGAGTTATCGGCAACTGGCAGGAGCCATATGGTTGTCGCTTTATTATATGCAATGCAATCGCGATGTAATGCTTTACTTTATTACTAAACGGTAGTGATAGTCGTGGAAGCATAAGATTGGCGAGACGACAACGATGCTACGATGGAGATCAAGGTGTCGCGCCGGTGACGATGGTGATCATGACGGTGCTTCGGAGATGGAGATCACAAGCACAAGATGATGATGGCCATATCATATCACTTAAATTGATTGCATGTGATGTTTATCTTTTTATGCATCTTATCTTGCTTTGATTGACGGTAACATTATAAGATGATCTCTCACTAAATTATCAAGAAGTGTTCTCCCTGAGTATGCACCGTTGCCAAAGTTCGTCGTGCCCAGACACCACGTGATGATCGGGTGTGATAAGCTCTACGTCCATCTACAACGGGTGCAAGCCCGTTTTTGCACAAGCAGAATACTCAGGTTAAACTTGACGAGCCTAGCATATGCAGATATGGCCTCGGAACACGGAGACCAAAAGGTCGAGCGTGAATCATATAATAGATATGATCAACATAAACGATGTTCACCATTGAAAACTACTCCATCTCACGTGATGATCGGTTATGGTTTAGTTAATTTGGATCACGTAATCACTTAGAAGATTAGAGGGATGTCTATCTAAGTGGGAGTTCTTTAGTAATATGATTAATTGAACTTAAATTTATCATGAACTTAGTCCTGGTAGTATTTTGCAAATTATGTTGTAGATCGATAGCTTGCGTTGTTGCTTTCATATGTTTATTTTGATATGTTCCTAGAGAAAAATATTGTTGAAATATGTTAGTAGCAATGATGCGGATTGGATCCATGATCTGAGGTTTATCCTCATTGCTGCACAGAAGAATTATGTCCTTGATGCACCGCTAGGTGACGGGCCTATTGCAGGAGCAGATGCAGACATTATGAACGTTTGGCTAGCTCAATATGATGACTACTTGATAGTTTAGTGCACCATGCTTAACATCTTAGAATTGGGACTTCAAAGACGTTTTAAACGTCATGGACCATATGAGATGTTCCAGGAGTTGAAGTTTCAAGCAAATACCCGAGTTGAGAGATATGAAGTCTCCAACAAGTTCTATAGCTAAAAGATGGAGGAGAATCGCTCAACTAGTGAGCATGTGCTCAGATTGTCAGGGTACTACAATCGCTTGAATCAAGTGGGAGTTAATCTTCCAGATAAGATAGTGATTGACAGAATTCTCTAGTCACCATCACCAAGTTAGTATAACTTCGTGATGAACTATGATATGCAAGGGATAACGGAAACGAATCCCGAGCTTTTCATGATGATGAAATTTATGAAGGTAGAAATCAAGAGAGAGCATCAAGTGTTGATGGTTGACAAGATCACTAGTTTCAAGAAAAGGGCAAAGGGAAGAAGGGGAACTTCAAGAAGAACGGCAAGCAAGTTCCTGCTCAAGTGAAGAAGCCCAAGTCTGGTCCTAAGCCTAAGACTAGTGTTTCTACTGCAAAGGGACTGGTCACTGGAAGCGGAACTACCCCAAGTGATTGGCAGATAAGAAGGATGGCAAAGTGAACATAAGTATATTTGATATACATGTTATTGATGTGTACTTTACTAGTGTTTATAGCAACCCCTCAGTATTTGATACTAGTTCAGTTGCTAAGATTAGTAACTCGAAACGGGAGTTGCAGAATAAACAGAGACTAATTAAGTGACGATGTGTGTTGGAAGTGGTTCCAAGATTGATATGATCATCATCGCACACTCCCCTATACTTTCGGGATTAGTGTTGAACCTAAATAAGTGTTATTTGGTTTTTGCGTTGAGCATGAATATGATTTGATCATGTTTATTGCAATACAGTTATTCATTAAAGTCAGAGAATAATTGTTGTTCTGTTTATATGAATAAAACCTTCGATGGTCATACACCCAATGAAACAAGTTCATTGGATCTCGATCGTAGTGATACACATATTCATAATATTGAAACCAAAAGATGCAAAGTTAATAATGATAGTGCAACTTATTTGTAGCACTGCCGTTTAGGTCATATTGGTATAAAGCGCATGAAGAAACTCCATGCTGATGGGATTTTGGAATCACTTGATTATGAATCACTTGATGCTTGCGAACCATGCCTCATGGGCAAGATGACTAAGACTCCGTTCTCCGGAGCGAGCAACTGACTTATTGGAAATAATACATACTGATGTATGCGGTCCGATGAGTGTTAAGGCTCACGGCAAGTATCGTTATTTTTTGAACTTCACAGATGATTTGAGAAGATATGAGTATATCTACTTGATGAAACATAAGTCTGAAACATTTGAAAAGTTCAAAAGAATTTCAAAGTGAAGTGGAAAATCATCGTGACAAGAAAATAAAGTTTCTACGATCTGATCATGGAGACAAATATTTGAGTTACGAGTTTGGTATTCAATTAAAACAATGTGGAATAGTTTCACAAACTCATGCCACATGGAACACCACAGCATAATGGTGTGTCCGAACGTCATAACCGTACTTTATTGGATATAGTGCAATCTATCACTATTGGATATAGTGCAATCTATGATGTCTCTTACCGATCTACCACTATCGTTTTGGGGTTATGCATTAGAGACAGCTGCATTCACGTTAAATAGGGCACCATCTAAATCCGTTGAGACGACACCATGTGAACTATGGTTTGGCAAGAAACCTAAGCTGTCGTTTCTTAAAGTTTGGAGTTGCGATGCTTATATGAAAAAGTTTCATCCTGATAAGCTCAAACTCAAATCGGAGAAGTACGTATTCATAGGATATCCAAATGAAACTATTTGATACACCTTCTATCACAGATCCGAAGGCAAGACTTTTGTTGCTAAATTCGGAAACTTTCTGGAGAAGGAGTTTCTCTCGAAAGAAGTGAGTGGGAGGAAAGTAGAACTTGACGAGGTAACTGTACCTGCTCCCTTATTGGAAAGTAGTACATCACAGAAAAATGTTTTTGTGACACCTACACCAGTTAGTGAGGAAGCTAATGATGATGATCATGAAACTTCAGAACAAGATACTACTGAACCTCGTAGATCAACCAGAGTAAGATCCGCGCCAGAGTGGTACGGTAATCCTGTTCTGGAAGTCATGCTACTAGATCATGATGAACCTACGAACTATGAAGAAGCGATGGTGAGCCCAGATTCCGCAAAGTGGCTTGAAGCCATGAAATCTGAGATATGATCCATGTATGAGAACAAAGTATGGACTTTGGTTGACTTGCCCGATGATCGGCAAGCCATAGAAAATAAATGGATCTTCAAGAGGAAGACGGACGCTGATAGTAGTGTTACTATCTACAAAGCTAGAATTGTCGCAAAAGGTTTTCGACAAGTTCAAGGTGTTGACTACGATGAGATTTTCTCACTCGTATCTATGCTTAAGTCTGTCCGAATCATGTTAGCAATTGCCGCATTTTATGAAATCTGGCAAATGGATAAACAAAACTGCATTCCTTAATGGATTTACTAAAGAAGAGTTGTATACGATGCAACTAGAAGGTTTTGTCGATCCTAAAGGTGTTAACTAAATATGCAAGCTCCAGCGATCCATCTATGGACTGGTGCAAGAATCTCGGAGTTGGAATATACGCTTTGATAAGTTGATCAAAGCATATAGTTTTATATAGACTTGCGGTAAAGCCTGTATTTACAAGAAAGTGAGTGGGAGCACTACAACATTTCTGATAAGTATATGTGAATGACATATTGTTGATCGGAAATAATGTAGAATTATTCTACAAAGCATAAAGGAGTGTTTGAAAGGAGTTTTTCAAAGAAAGACCTCGGTGAAGCTGCTTACATATTGAGTATCAAGATCTATAGAGATAGATCAAGACACTTGATAAGTTTTTTCAATGAGTACATACCTTGACAAGATTTTGAAGTAGTTCAAAATGGAATAGTCAAAGAAAAGGTTTCTTGCCTGTGTTACAAGGTGGGAAGTTGAGTAAGACTCAAAGCCCGACCACGCCAGAAGATAGAAAGAGAATGAAAGTCATTCCCTATGCCTCTGTCATAGGTTCTATAAAGTATGCCATGCTGTATACCAGATCTACTGTATGCCCTACCACTGAGTTTGGCAAGGGAGTACAATAGTGATCTAGGAGTAGATCACTGGACAGCGGTCAGAATTATCCTTAGTGAAATAAGGATATGTTTCTCGATTATGGACGTGACAAAAAGGTTCGCCGTAAAGGGTTACGTCGATGCAAGTTTTGACACTGATCTGGATGACTCTAAGTCTCGATCTAGATACATATTGAAAGTGGGAGCAATTAGCTAGAGTAGCTCCGTGCAGAGCATTGTAGACATAGAATTTTGCAAAATACATACGGATCTGAATTTGGCAGGCCCGTTGACTAAGATTCTCTCACAAGCAAAACATGATCACACCTTAGTACTCTTTGGGTGTTAATCACATAGCGATGTGAACTAGATTACTGAATCTAGTAAACCCTTTGGGTGTTGGTCACATGGCGATGTGAACTATGGGTGTTAATCACATGATGATGTGAACTATAGATGTTAATCACATGGTGATGTGATCTAGATTATTGACTCTAGTGCAAGTGGGAGACTGAAGGAAATATGCCCTAGAGGCAATAATAAAGTTATTATTTATTTCCTTATA
The DNA here is from genome assembly GCF_002162155.2 of Triticum dicoccoides. Classification (NCBI taxonomy): domain Eukaryota; kingdom Viridiplantae; phylum Streptophyta; class Magnoliopsida; order Poales; family Poaceae; genus Triticum; species Triticum dicoccoides. The sequence goes on along the minus strand of NC_041390.1, from coordinate 156,988,014 downwards.
ATCATGATAAATGTTTATTATTCATGCTGGAGTTGTATTAACCGGAAACATAATACATGTGTGAATACATAGACAAACAAAGTGTCACTAGTATGCCTCTACTTGACTAGCTCGTTAATCAAAGATGGTTATGTTTCCTGACCATGAACAATGAGTTGTTATTTGATTAACAAGGTCACATCATTAGTTGAATGATCTGATTGACATGACCCATTCCATTAGCTTAGCACCCGATCATTTAGTATGTTGCTATTTCTTTCTTCATGACTTATACATGTTCCTATGACTATGAGATTATGCAACTCCCGTTTGCCGGAGGAACACTTTGGGTGCAACCAAACGTCACAACATAACTGGGTGATTATAAAGGAGCATTACAGGTGTCTCCAAAGGTAGATGTTGGGTTGGCATATTTTGAGATTAGGATTTGTCACTCCGATTGTCGGAGAGGTATCTCTGGGCCCTCTCGGTAATACACATCACATAAGCCTTGCAAGCATTACAACTAATATGTTAGTTGTGAGATGATGTATTACGGAACGAGTAAAGAGACTTGCCGGTAACGAGATTGAACTAGGTATTGGATACCGACGATCGAATCTCGGGCAAGTAACATACCGATGACAAAGGGAACAACGTATGTTGTTATGCGGTCTGACCGATAAAGATCTTCGTAGAATATGTAGGAGCCAATATGGGCATCCAGGTCCCGCTATTGGTTATTGACCGGAGACGTGTCTCGGTCATGTCTACATTGTTCTCGAACCCGTAGGGTCCGCACGCTTAAGGTTACGATGACAGATATATTATGAGTTTATGCATTTTGATGTACCGAAGGTTGTTCGGAGTCCCGGATGTGATCACGGACATGACGAGGAGTCTCGAAATGGTCGAGACGTAAAGATTGATATATTGGAAGCCTATGTTTGGATATCGGAAGTGTTCCGGGTGAAATCGGGATTTTACCGGGTTACCGGGAGGTTACCGGAACCCCCCGGGAGCCATATGGGCCTTCATGGGCCTTAGTGGAAAGGAGAAAGGGGCAGCCCAAGGTGGCTGCGCACCTCCCCCCTCCCCTAGTCCTATTAGGACTAGGAGAGGTGGCCGGACCCCCTCTCCCTCCTTTCCCCCTTGGGAATCCTAGTTGGAATAGGATTGGGGGGGGAGTCCTACTCCGGGAAGGAGTAGGACTCCTCCTGCGCCCTCCTCCTGGCTGGCGCCCCCCTCCCCCCTTGGCTCCTTTATATACTGAGGCAGAGGCACCCCAGAAACACACAAGTTGATCATTGAGATCTATTCCTTAGCCGTGTGCGGTGCCCCCTGCCACCATATTCCTCGATAATACTGTAGCGGAGTTTAGGCGAAGCCCTGCTGCTGTAGTTCATCAAGATCGTCACCACGCCGTTGTGCTGACGAAACTCTTCCCCGACACTTTGCTGGATCGGAGTCTGGGGATCGTCATTGAGCTGAACGTGTGCTCGAACTCGGAGGTGCCGTAGTTTCGGTGCTTGATCGGTTGGATCGTGAAGACGTACGACTACTTCCTCTACGTCGTGTCACCGCTTCCGCAGTCGGTCTGCGTTGGGTACGTAGACAACACTCTCCCCTCTCGTTGCTATGCATCACATGATCTTGCGTGTGCGTAGGAATTTTTTTGAAATTACTACGTTCCCCTTCAAAAGACTCCACAAAGTCGGTTTCACCCGAAAGGCAAGAGTCCTTCTTGGACTCCAGGGCCAGACGCCAGGGTTCCCGGCGTCTGGACCCAGACACCAGGGACCCTGGAGTCTGGCCCCTTGTAATGCCCCGGACACACCCGTCGGTGGTTGTTACTCCTGGCGGGATCTAGACTGGCCCCACAGACCAATACTAGTCTTTTCTGCGCACTTTGTCCTCACTCGTGCGCACCCGGGAGCAACTTCCCGGTCGGTCACCCATCCTGACACTACTCCAAGCTGAGCACGCTTAACTTTGGAGTTCTGTCCGAATGGGCTCCCGGAAAAGAAGGAATTCCTTATTGATATGAGTAGTCTATCATCCCTATTAAGCCAGGCTATCACATACACCCCCACTCAGAGGAACCGACGTCCTCGTCGGGCCACAGGAACGTTCCCTCTTGGCACATACGTCTGTGCATCCAGTCCGGTACATGTGCCATGTCGGGTGCCACGACGGGTCACAAACGTCATGAACAACATGACCGCGCACCTGTCCGCAACCATCCGTGTAACCGCGAGGGTCGGCTCTGATACCAAATTGTAACGCCCCGGACACACCCGCCGGTGGTCGTTACTCTTGGCGGGATCTAGACTGGCCCCACAGATCAATACTACTCTTTTCTGCGCACTTTGTCCTCACTCGTGCGCACCCGGGAGCAACTTCCTGGTCGGTCACCCATCCTGACACTACTCCAAGCTGAGCACGCTTAACTTTGGAGTTCTGTCCGAATGGGCTCCCGGAAAAGAAGGAATTCCTTATTGATATGAGTAGTCTATCATCCCTATTAAGCCAGGCTATCACACCCCTGGACTCCGCAAAACTTCCTTTTGCGCTTTCCAAAAACCTTGTGGGCTTTCCCCTTTGGCCCAAATAAAGTGTTCTCGTACCCAAACATTTCGGGAAACATCCGGAACCCCTTCCGGTGACCAAACACTATTATCCCACATATCAAACTTTATCTCCGGACCATTCCGGAGTTCCTCGTCATGTCCGTGATCTCATCCCGGACTCCGAACAACATTTGGTCACCAACATACATAACTGATATAGTACTATATCGACAACGAATGTTAAGCGTGCGGACCCTACGGGTTTGAGAACTATGTAGACATGACCGAGACACCTCTCTGGTCAATAACCAATAGCGGGACCTGGATGCCCATATTGGTTCCTACATATTCTACGAAGATCTTTATCGGTTAGACCGCATAACAACATACGTTGTTCCCTTTGTCATCGGTATGTTACTTGCCCGAGATTCGATCGTCGGTATCTCAATACCTAGTTCAATCTCGTTACCGGCAAGTCTCTTTACTCGTTCCGTAATACATCACCCCGCAACTAACTCATTAGTTGCAATGCTTGCAAGGCTTATAGTGATGTGCATTACCGAGTGGGCCTAGAGATACCTCTCCGACAATCGAAGTGATAAATCCTAATCTCGAAATACGCCAACCCAACAAGTACCTTTGGAGACACCTGTAGAGCACCTTTATAATCACCCAGTTACTTTGTGACGTTTGATGGACCACAAAGTGTTCCTCCGGTAAACGGGAGTTGCATAATCTCATAGTCATAGGAACATGTATAAGTCATGAAGAAAGCAATAGCAACAAACTAAACGATCTAGTGCTAAGCTAACAGAATGGGTCAAGTCAATCACATCATTCTCCTAATTATGTGATCCCGTTAATCAAATGATAACTCATGTCTATGGTTAGGAAACTTAACCATCTTTGATCAAGGAGCTAGTCAAGTAGAGGCATACTAGTGACACTCTGTTTGTTTATGTATTCACACATGTATTATGTTTCCGGTTAATACAATTCTAGCATGAATAATAAACATTTATCATGAAATAAGGAAATAAATAATAACTTTATTATTCCTCTAGGGCATATTTCCTTCAGTCTCCCACTTGCACTAGAGTCAATAATCTACATTACACAATAATGATTCTAACACCCATGGAGCCTTGGTGCTGATCATGTTTTGCTCGTGGAAGAGGCTTAGTCAACGGGTCTAGAACATTCAGATCCGTATGTATCTTGCAAATTTCTATGTCTCCCACCTAGACTAAATCCCGGATGGAATTGAAGCGTCTCTTGATGTGCTTGGTTCTCTTGTGAAATCTGGATTCCTTCGCCAAGGCAATTGCACCAGTATTGTCATAAAAGATTTTCATTGGACCCAATGCACTAGGTATGACACCTAGATCGGATATGAACTCCTTCATCCAGACTCCTTCATTTGCTGCTTCTGAAGCAGCTATGTACTCTGCTTCACACGTAGATCCCGCCACGACGCTTTGTTTAGAACCTCACCAACTGACAGCTCCACCTTTTAATATAAACACGTATCCGGTTTGCGATTTAGAATCGTCCGAATCAGTGTCAAAGCTTGCGTCAACATAACCATTTACGATGAGCTCTTTGTCACCTCCATAAACGAGAAACACATCCTTAGTCCTTTTCAGGTATTTCAGGATGTTCTTGACCGCTGTCCAGTGATCCACTCCTGGATTACTTTGGTACCTCCCTGCTAGACTTATAACAAGGCACACATCAGGTCTGGTACACAGCATTGCATACATGATAGAGCCTGTGGCTGAAGCATAGGGAACATCTTTCATCTTCTCTCTATCTTATGCAGTGGTCGGGCATTGAGTCTTACTCAACTTCACACCTTGTAACACAGGCAAGAACCCTTTCTTTGCTTGATCCATTTTGAACATTTTCAAAACTTTGTCAAGGTATGTGCTTTGTGAAAGTCCAATTAAGCGTCTTGATCTATCTCTATAGATCTTGATGCCCAATATGTAAGCAGCTTCACCGAGGTCTTTCATAAAAAAACTTTTATTCAAGTATCCCTTTATGCTATCCAGAAATTCTATATCATTTCCAATCAGCAATATGTCATCCACATATAATATCAGAAATGCTATAGAGCTCCCACTCACTTTCTTGTAAATACAGGCTTCTCCAAAAGTCTGTATAAAACCAAATGCTTTGATCACACTATCAAAGCGTTTATTCCAACTCCGAGAGGCTTGCACCAGTCCATAAATGGATCGCTGGAGCTTGCACACTTTGTTAGCTCCCTTTGGATCGACAAAACCTTCTGGTTGCATCATATACAACTCTTCTTCCAGAAATCCATTCAGGAATGCAGTTTTGACATCCATTCGCCAAATTTCATAATCGTAAAATGCGGCAATTACTAACATGATTCGGACAGACTTAAGCATCGCTACGGCTGAGAAGGTCTCATCGTAGTCAATCCCTTGAACTTGTCGAAAACCTTTTGCAACAAGTCGAGCTTTATAGACAATAACATTACCGTCAGCGTCAGTCTTCTTCTTGAAGATCCATTTATTCTCAATTGCTTGCCGATCAATGGGCAAGTCAACCAAAGTCCACACTTTGTTCTCATACATGGATCCCATCTCAGATTTCATGGCCTCAAGCCATTTTGCGGAATCTAGGTTCACCATCGCTTCTTCATAGTTCGTAGGTTCGTCATGGTCTAGTAACATAACTTCCAGAACAGGATTACCGTACCACTCTGGTGCGGATCTTACTCTGGTTGACCTATGAGGTTTAGTAACAACTTGATCTAAAGTTTCATGATCATCATCATTAACTTCCTTACTAATTGGTGTAGGTGTCGCAAAAACCGTTTTCTATGATGAACTACTTTCCAATAAGGGAGCAGGTACAGTTACCTCATCAAGTTCTACTTTCCTCCCACTCACTTCTTTCGAGAGAAACTCCTTCTCTAGAAAAACTCCGAATTTAGCAACAAAAGTCTCGCCTTTGGATATGTGATAGAAGGCGTACCCAACAATCTCCTTTGGGTATCCTATGAAGACACATTTCTCCGATTTGGGTTCGAGCTTATCAGGTTGAAGCTTTTTCACGTAAGCATCGTAGCCCCAAACTTTCAGAAACGACAACTTTGGTTTCTTACCAAACCATAGTTCATAAGGCGTCGTCTCAACGGATTTCGATGGTGCCCTATTTAAGGTGAATGCGGCCGTCTCTAAAGCATATCCCCAAAACGATAGTGGTAAATCAGTAAGAGACATCATAGATCACACCATATCTAGTAAAGTATGATTACGACGTTCAGACACACCATTACGCTGTGGTGTTCCGGGTGGCGTGAGTTGTGAAACTATTCCGCATTGTTTCAAATGAAGACCAAACTCATAACTCAAATATTCTCCTCCACGATCAGATCGTAGATACTTTATTTTCTTGTTACGATGATTTTCGACTTCACTCTGAAATTCTTTGAACTTTTCAAATGTTCCAGACTTATGTTTCATTAAGTAGATATACCCATATCTGCTTAAATCATCTGTGAAGGTGAGAAAATAACGATATCCGCCACGAGCCTCAACATTCATTGGACCACATACATCTATATGTATGATCTCCAACAAATCTGTTGCTCTCTCCATAGTTCTGGAGAACGGCGTTTTAGTCATCTTGCCCATGAGGCACGGTTCGCAAGTACCAAGTGATTCATAATCAAGTGGTTCCAAAAGTCCATCAGTATGGAGTTTCTTCATGCGCTTTACTCCGATATGACCTAAACGGCAGTGCCACAAATAAGTTGCACTATCATTATCAACTTTGCATCATTTGGCTTCAATATTATGAATATGTGTATCACCACTATCGAGATTTAGCAAAAATAGACCACTCTTCAAGGGTGCATGACCATAAAAGATATTACTCATATAAATAGAACAACCATTATTCTCTGATTTAAATGAATAATCGTCTCGCATCAAACAAGATCCAGATATAATGTTCATGCTCAACGCTGGCACCAAATAACAATTATTTAGGTCTAATACTAATCCTGAAGGTAGATGTAGAGGTAGCGTGCCGACCGCGATCACATCGACTTTGGAACCATTTCCCATGCGCACCGTCACCTCGTCCTTAGCCAATCTTTGCTTAATCTGTAGCCCCTGTTTCGAGTTGCAAATGTTAGCAACAGAACCAATATCAAATACCTAGGTGCTACTGCGAGCATTAGTAAGGTACACATCAATAACATGTATATCACATATACCTTTGTTCACTTTGCCATCCTTCTTATCCGCCAAATACTTGGGGCAGTTCCGCTTCCAGTGACCAGTCTGCTCGCAGTAGAAGCACTCAATCTCAGGCTTAGGTCCAGACTTGGGTTTCTTCTCCTGCGCAGCAACTTGTTTGCTGTTCTTCTTGAAGTTCCCCTTCTTCTTCCCTTTGCCCTTTTCTTGAAACTGGTGGTCTTATTGACCATCAACACTTGATGCTCCTTCTTGATTTCTACCTCTGCGGCCTTTAGCATCGCGAAGAGCTCGGGAATAGTCTTATTCATCCCTTGCATATTATAGTTCATCATGAAGCTTTTGTATCTTGGTGGCAGTGATTGAAGAACTCTGTCAATGACACTATCAACAGGAAGATTAACTCCTAGTTGAGTCAAGTGATTATGATACCAGGCATTTTGAGTATATGTTTACTGACAGAACTATTCTCCTCCATCTTGCAGCTATAGAACTTATTGGAGACTTCATATCTCTCAATCCGGGCATTTGCTTGAAATATTAACTTCAACTCCTGGAACATCTCATATGCTCCATGACGTTCAAAACGTCGTTGAAGACCCGGTTCTAAGCCGTAAAGCATGGCACACTGAACTATCGAGTAGTCATCAGCTTTGCTCTACCAGACGTTCATAACATCTGGTGTTGCTCCTGCAGTAGGCTTGGCACTTAGCGGTGCTTCCAGGACGTAATTCTTCTGTGCAGCAATGAGGATAATCCTCAAGTTACGGACCCAGTCCGTGTAATTGCTACCATCATCTTTCAACTTTGCTTTCTCAAGGAACGCATTAAAATTCAACGTAACAACAGCACGGGCCATCTATCTACAATCAACATAGACAAGCAAGATACTATCAGGTACTAAGTTCATGATAAATTTTAAGTTCAATTTAATCATATTATTTAAGAACTCCCACTTAGATAGACATCCCTCTAATCCTGTAAGTGATCACGTGATCCATATCAACTAAACCATGTCCGATCATCACGTGAGATGGAGTAGTATCAACGGTGAACATCACTATGTTGATCATATCTACTATATGATTCACGCTCAACCTTTCGGTCTCCGTGTTCCGAGGCCATATCTGTTATATGCTAGGCTCGTCAAGTTTAACCTGAGTATTCCGCGTGTGAAACTATTTCACACCCGTTGTATTTGAACGTAGAGCCTATCACACCCGATCATCACGTGGTGTCTCAGCACGAAGAACTGTCGCAACAGTGCATACTCAGGGAGAGCACTTATACTTTGATAATTTAGTGAGGGATTGATACGTCTCCAACGTATCTATAATTTTTGATTGCTCCATGCTATATTATCTACTATTTTGGACTATATTGGGCTTTATTTTCCACTTTTATATTATTTTTGGGACTAACCTATTAACCGGAGGCCCAGCCCAGAATTGCTGTTTTTTTGCCTATTTCAGTGTTTTGAAGAAACGGAATATCAAACGGAGTCCAAACGGAATGAAACCTTCGGGAACGTGATTTTCTCACCGAACGTGATCCAGGAGACTTGGACCCTACGCCAAGGCATCAGAGAGGCGGTCACGAGGGTGGGGGCGCGCCCCCTGCCTCATGGGCCCCTCAGAGCTCCACCGACGTACTTCTTCCTCCTATATATACCTACGTACCCCCAAACGATCAGAAGAGGAGCCAAAAACCTCATTCCACCGCCGCAACTTTCTGTATCCACGAGATCCCATCTCGGGGCCTGTTCCGGAGCTCCGCCGGAGAGGTCCGTCATCACGGAGGGCTTCTACATCATCATAGCCTCTCCGATGAAGTGTGAGTAGTTTACCTCAGACCTTCGGGTCCATAGTTAGTAGCTAGATGGCTTCTTCTCTCTTTTTGGATCTGAATACAAAGTTCTCCCCCTCTCTTGTGGAGATCTATTCGATGTAATCTTCTTTTTGCGGTGTGTTTGTTGAGACCGATGAATTGTGGGTTTATGATCAAGTCTATCTATGAATAATATTTGAATCTTCTCTGAATTCTTTTATGTATGATTGGTTATCTTTGCAAGTCTCTTCGAATTATCCGTTTGGTTTGGCCAACTAGATTGGTAGTTCTTGCCATGGGAGAAGTGCTTAGCTTTGGGTTCGATCTTGTGGTGTCCTTTCCCAGTGACAGAAGGGGCAGCAAGGCACGCATTGCATTGTTGCCATCGAGGATAACAAGATGGGGTTTATTTCATATTGCATGAATTTATCTCTCTACATCATGTCATCTTGCTTAAAGCGTTACTCTGTTTTTAACTTAATACTCTAGATGCATGCTGGATAGCGGTCGATGAGTGGAGTAATAGTAGTAGATGCAGAATCGTTTCGGTCTACTTGTCACGGACGTGATGCCTATATACATGATCATGCCTAGATATTCTCATAACTATGCTCAATTCTGTCAATTGCTCAACAGTAATTTGTTCACCCACCGTAGAATACTTATGCTCTTGAGAGAAGCCACTAGTGAAACCTATGGCCCCCGGGTCTATTCTCATCATATCAATCTCCATCACTTTAATCTTGTTTTGCTTTTACTTTGCCTTTTACTTTTCACTTTGCATCTTTATACCAAAATACCAAAAATATTATATCTATCAGATCTCACTCTCGTAAGTGACCGTGAAGGGATTGACAATCCCTAATCGCGTTGGTTGCGAGCAGCTATCATTTTGTGCAGGTACGAGGGACTTGAGCGTGGCCTCCTACTGGATTGATACCTTGGTTCTCAAAAACTGAGGGAAATACTTACGCTACTCTGCTGCATCACCCCTTCCTCTTCGGGGAAATCCAACGCAAGATCAAGAGGTAGCAAGAAGGATTTCTGGCATCGTTGCAGGGAAGTCTACGCAAAAAGTCAACATACCAAGTACCCACCACAATCCCTATCTCTCGCATTACATTATTTGCCATTTGCCTCTCATTTTCCTCTCCCCCACTTCACCCTTGCTGTTTTATTCGCCCTCTCTCTCTATCCTCCCTCTCTATTTGCCTCCTTTTGCCCGCTTGCCTTTTGTTTGCTCGTGTGTTAGATTGCTTGTTTGTCGCGATGGCTCAAGATACTACCAAATTGTGTGACTTCACCAATACCAATAATAATTATTTCCTTAGCACTCTGATTGCTCCTCTTGCCAATACTGAATCTTGTTATGAAAGATCAATTCGCCGGCCTTCCTAGTGAAGATGCCGCTACTCATCTGAATAGCTTCGTTGATTTATGTGACATGCAAAAGAAAAAAGATGTCGATAATGATGTCGTTAAATTGAAGCTATTTCCTTTTTCACTTAGAGATCGTGCTAAAGCTTGGTCTTCGTCTTTGCCTAAAAATAGTATTGATTCTTGGAACAAGTGCAAAGATGCTTTTATCTCTAAGTATTTCCCTCCCGCTAAGATCATCTCTCTTAGAAACGATATTATGAACTTTAAGCAACTTGATCATGAACATGTTGCACAAGCTTGGGAGAGAATGAAATTAATGATACGTAATTGCCCTACTCATGGTTTGAATTTGTGGATGATTATACAAAAATTTTATGCCAGATTGAATTTTGCTTCTAGAAATCTTTTAGATTCGGCCGCGGGAGGCACTTTTATGGAAATCACTTTAGGAGATGCTACTAAACTCCTAGATAATATTATGGTTAATTATTCTAACTGGCATACTGAAAGATCTTCTAATAAAAAGTACATGCGATAGAAGAAATCAATGTTTTGAGTGGAAAGATGGATGAACTTATGAAATTATTTGCTACTAAGAGTGTTTCTTCTGATCCTAATGATATGCCTTTGTCTACTTTGATTGAGAATAACAATGAATCTATGGATGTGAATTTTATTGGTAGGAATAATTTTGGTAACAACACTTATAGAGGGAATTTTAATCCTAGTCCATATCCTAGTAATCCTTCTAATAATTATGGGAATCCCTACAACAACTCTTATGGAAATTATAATAAGATGCCCTCTGAATTTGAGAATAGTGTTAAAGAGTTTGTGAATTTACAAAATAATTTTAATGCTTTGCTTGAAGAGAAATTGCTTAAAGTTGATGATTTGGCTAGGAACGTTGATAGAATTTCTCTTGAGATTGATTCTTTAAAGCTTATATCTATTCCTCCTAAGCATGATATCAATGAGTCTCTCAAAGCCATGAGAATTTCCATTGATGAGTGCAAGGAAAGAACCGCTAGGATGCGTGCTTCCAAAGTTGCCTTTATTAAAGCGTGTTCTTCCAATTCCTATGAAAATCAAGATGAAGATCTAAAAGTTATTGATGTGTCTCCTATTAAATATTTGTTTTGCAATATGAATCTTGATGAAACTGAATATGATCTTCCTTTACCTAGAAGGCGTTCTAAAAATTCGGAGTATTTAGATCTTTATGATGAAATTGATGAAAGTGGGATTGAAAGAAATAAAAATCTAGATGTTGCTAAACCCACTATATTGGATTTCAAGCAATTTAATTATGAAAGTTTCTCTTTAATTGATTGTATTTCCTTGTTGCAATTCGTGCTAAATTCTCCACATGCTTATAGTCAAAAGAAAGCCTTCACCGAACATATTGTTGATGCCTTGATGCAATCTTATGAAGAAAAACTTGAGTTGAAAGTTTCTATACCTAGAAAACTCTATGATGAGTGGGAACCAACTATTAAAATTAAAATTAAAGATAATGAGTTTTATGCTTTGTGTGATTTGGGTGCTAGTGTCTCTACTATTCCCAAGACTTTGTGTGATTTGCTAGATTTCCATAATTTTGATGATTGCCCTCTAAACTTGCATCTTGCGGATTCTACTATTAAGAAACCTATGGGAAGGATTAATGATGTTCTTATTGTTGCAAATAGGAATTATGTGCCCGTAGATTTCATTGTTCTTGATATAGATTGCAATCCTTCTTGCCCTATTATTCTTGGTAGACCTTTCCTTAGAACGGTTGGTGCGATTATTGATATGAAGGAAGGGAATATTAGATTTCAATTTCCATTAAAAAGGGCATGGAACACTTTCCAAGAAATAAAATAAAATTTCCATATGAAACTATCATGAGAGCCACTTATGGATTGCCTACCAAAGATGGGAATACCTAGATCTATCCTCGCTTTTATGCCTAGCTAGGGGCGTTAAACGATAGCGCTTGTTGGGAGGCAACCCAATTTTATTTTTATTCCTTGATTTTTGATCCTGTTTAGCAATAAATAAATTATTTAGCCTCTTTTTTGGTTGTGTTTTTGTGTTTAATTTGTGTTTGTGCCAAGTAGAACCGTTGGGAAGACTTGGGGAAAGTCTTGTTGAACTTGCTGTAAAAAACAGAAACTTTAGCGCTCACGGGAACTGCTGTCATTTTTATTTTAAGAGTGATATTTAGTTAATTATTTTTGCATATGATTAATAGATAAATTCCTCACGTCCAGCAATTTATTTTAGAATATTTGGGGTTCCAGATCTTGCGCTAGCTACAGATTACTACAGAGTTTTCTGTTTTTGACAGATTCTGTTTTTCGTGTGTTGTTTGCTTATTTTGATGAATCTATGGCTAGTAAAATAGTTTATAATCCATAGAGAAGTTGGAATACAGTAGGTTTAACACCAATATAAATAAAGGATGAGTTCATTACAGTACCTTGAAGTAGTCTTTTGTTTTCTTTCGCTAACGGAGCTCACGAGTTTTCTACTTTAAGTTTTGTGTTGTGAAGTTTTCAAGTTTTGGGTGAATTCTTGTGATGGATTATGGAACAAGGAGTGGCAAGAGACTAAGCTTGGGGATGCCCATGGCACCCCCAAGATAATCCAAGGACACCAAAAAGTCAAAGCTTGGGGATGCCCCGGAAGGCATCCCCTCTTTCGTCCACTCCCATCGGTAATTTACTTGGAGCTATATTTTTATTCACCAACATGATATGTGTTTTGCTTGGAGAGTCTTGTATTATTTGTGTCTTTGTGTTTTAGTATGCCACAACCATCCTTTCTGTACACACCTTTTGAGAGAGCCATACATGAATTAGAATTTGATAGAATACTCTATGTGCTTCACTTATATCTTTTGAGCTATGTAGTTTTGCTCTATGTACTTCACTTATATCTTTTTGAGCTAAGTAGTTTTGCTCTATGTGCTTCACTTATATCTTTTTGAGCTAAGTAGTTTTGCTCTATGTGCTTCACTTATATCTTTTGAGCGCTATAATTTTGCTCTATGTTCTTCACTTAGATCTTTTAGAGCACGGTGGTGGATTTGTTTTAAAGAAACTATTGATCTCTCATGCTTCACTTAAATCATTTTGAGAGTCTTATTAGCATGGTAATTTGCTTAATAATAATATGCTTGGTATTTAAGATTTGTGAAACTTTCTTTTGAGTGTGTTGAATACTAAGAAAAGATTGAAGCATGATAATTGTTTTGAGATATGGAGGTGATAATATTAAAGTCATGCTAGTTGAGTAGTTGTGAATTTAAAGAATACTTGTGTTAAAGTTTGTGATTCCCGTAGCATGCACATATGGTGAACCGTTATGTGATGAAGTCGGAGCATGATTTATTTATTGATTGTATTCCTTATGAGTGGCGGTCGGGGACGAGCGATGGTCTTTTCCTACCAATCTATCCCCCTAGGAGCATGCGCGTAATACTTTGCTTTGATAACTTCTAGATTTTTGCAATAAGTATATGAGTTCTTTATGACTAATGTTGAGTTCATGGATTATACGCACTCTCACCCTTCCACCTTTTCTAGCCTCTCTAATACCGCACACTTTTCGCCGGTATCATACACCTACCATATACCTTCCTCAAAACAGCCACCATACCTACCTATTATGGCATTTCCATAGCCATTCCGAGATATATTGCCATGCAACTTTCCACCGTTCCGTTTATTATGACACACTCCATCATTGTCATATTGCATATCCCGGTACACCGCCGGAGGCATTCATATAGAGTCATATTTTGTTCTAAGTATCGAGTTGTAATTGTTGAGTTGTAAGAAAAATAAAAGTGTGATGATCATCATTATTAGAGCATTGTCCCGGTGAGGAAAGGATGATGGAGACTATGATTCCCCCATAAGTCGGGATGAGACTCCGGACGAAAAATAAATAAAAGAGGCCAAAGAAGCCCAAATAAAAAGAAAAGGAGGCCATAAAAAAGAGAAAAGGCCCAAATAAAAAAATGAGAGAAAAAGAGAGAAGGGACAATGTTACTATCCTTTTACCACACTTGTGCTTCAAAGTAGCACCATGATCTTCATGATAGAGAGTCTCTCGTTATGTCACTTTCATATACTAGTGGGAATCTTTCATTATAGAACTTGGCTTGTATATTCCAATGATGGGCTTCCTCAAAATGCCCTAGGTCTTCGTGAGCAAGCAAGTTGGATGCACACCCACTTAGTTTCTTTTGATGAGCATTCATATACTTATAGCTCTAGTGCATCCGTTGCATGGCAATCCCTACTCACTCACATTGATATCTATTGATGGGCATCTTCATAACCCGTTGATACGCCTAGTTGATGTGAGACTATCTTCCCCTCCTTTTTGTCTTCTCCACAACCACCATTCTATTCCACCTATAGTGCTATATCCATGGCTCACGCTCATGTATTGCGTGAAGATTGAAAAAGTTTTGAAAAAGTTAGAGTATGAAACAATTGCTTGGCTTGTCATCGGGGTTGTGCATGATTTAAATAGTTTGTGTGGTGAAGATAGAGCATAGCCAGACTATATGATTTTGTAGGGATAACTTTCTTTGGCCATGTTATTTTGAGAAAACATAATTGCTTTGTTAGTATGCTTGAAGTATTATTATTTTTATGTCAATATAAAATTTTGTCTTGAATCTTTCGAATCTGAATATTCATATCACAATTAAGAAGATTTGCATTGAAATTATGCCAAGTAGCACTCCGCATCAAAAATTCTCTTTTTATCATTTACCTACTCGAGGACGAGCAGGAATTATGCTTGGGGATGCCTGATACGTCTCCAACGTGTCTATAATTTTTGATTGCTCCATGCTATATTATCTACTGTTTTGGACTATATTGGGCTTTATTTTTCCACTTTTATATTATTTTTGGGACTAACCTATTAACCGGAGGCCCAGGCCAGAATTTCTCTTTTTTTTGCCTATTTCAGTGTTTCGAAGAAACAGAATATCAAACGGAGTCCAAACAGAATGAAACCTTCGGGAACGTGATTTTCTCACTGAACGTGATCCAGGAGACTTGGACCCTACGCCAAGGCATCAGAGAGGCGGTCACGAGGGTGAGGGGCGCGCCCCCCCTAGGGCGCGCCCCTGCCTCGTGGGCCCCTCGGAGCTCCACCGACGTACTTCTTCCTCCTATATATACCTACGTACCCCCAAACAATCAGAAGAGGAGCCAAAAACCTCATTCCACTGCTGCAACTTTCTGTATCCATGAGATCCCATCTTGGGGCCTGTTCCGGAGCTCCGCTGGAGAGGGCCGTCATCAAGGAGGGCTTCTACATCATCATAGCCTCTCCGATGAAGTGTGAGTAGTTTACCTCAGACCTTCGGGTCCATAGTTAGTAGCTAGATGGCTTCTTCTCTCTTTTTGGATCTCAATACAAAGTTCTCCCCCTCTCTTGTGGAGATCTATTCGATGTAATCTTCTTTTTGCGGTGTGTTTGTTGAGACCGATGAATTGTGGGTTTATGATCAAGTCTATCTATGAATAATATTTGAATCTTCTCTGAATCCTTTTTTGTATGATTGGTTATCTTTGCAAGTCTCTTCGAATTATTCGTTTGGTTTGGCCAACTAGATTGGTAGTTCTTGCCATGGGAGAAGTGCTTAGCTTTGGGTTCGATCTTGCGGTGTCCTTTCCCAGTGACAGAAGGGGCAGCAAGGCACGTATTGCATCGTTGCCATCGAGGATAACAAGATGGGGTTTATTTCATATTTCATGAATTTATCTCTCTACATCATGTCATTTTGCTTAAAGCGTTACTCTGTTATTAACTTAATACTCTAGATGCATGCTAGATAGCGGTCGATGAGTGGAGTAATAGTAGTAGATGCAGAATCGTTTCGGTCTACTTGTCACGGACGTGATGCCTATATACATGATGATGCCTAGATATTCTCATAACTATGCTCAATTCTGTCAATTGCTCAACAGTAATTTGTTCACCCACCATGGAATACTTATGCTCTTGAGAGAAGCCACTAGTGAAACCTATGGCCCCCGGGTCTATTCTCATCATATCAATCTCCATCACTTTAATCTTGTTTTGCTTTTACTTTGCCTTTTACTTTTCACTTTGCAGCTTTATACCAAAAATACCAAAAATATTATATCTATCAGATCTCACTCTCGTAAGTGACCGTGAAGGGATTGACAACCCCTAATCGCGTTGGTTGCGAGTAGCTATCGTTTTGTGCAGGTACGAGGGACTTGAGCGTGGCCTCCTACTGGATTGATACCTTGGTTCTCAAAAACTGAGGGAAAATACTTACGCTACTCTGCTGCATAATCCCTTCCTCTTCGGGGAAATCCAACGCAAGCTCAAGAGGTAGCAGGGATCATCTTATAATGCTACCGCCAATCAAAGCAAGATAAGATGCATAAAAGATAAATATCACATGCAATCAATATTAGTGATATGATATGGCCATCATCATCTTGTGCTTGTGATCTCCATCTCCAAAGCACCTTCATGATCACCATCGTCACCGGCGCGACACCTTGATCTCCATCGTAGCATCGTTGTCGTCTCGCCAATCTTCTGCTTCCACGACTAACGCTACCGCTTAGTGATAAAGTAAAACATTACAGGGCGATTGCATTGCATACAATAAAGCGACAACCATATGGCTCCTGCCAGTTGCCGATAACTCAGTTACAAAACATGATCATCTCATACAATAAAATTTAGCATCATGTCTTGACCATATCACATCACAACATGCCCTGCAAAAACAAGTTAGACGTCCTCTACTTTGTTGTTGCAAATTTTACGTGGCTGCTACGGGATTAGCAAGAACCGTTCTTACCTACGCATCAAAACCACAACAATAGTTTGTCAAGTTGGTGTTGTTTTTACCTTCGCAAGGACCGGGCGTAGCCATACTCGATTCAACTAAAGTTGGAGAAACTGACACCCGCCAACCACTTGTGTGCAAAGCACGTCGGTAGAACCAGTCTCGCGTAAGCGTACGCGTAATGTCGGTCCGGGCCGCTTCATCCAACAATACCGCCGAACCAAAGTATGACATGCTGGTAAGAAGTATGACTTATATCGCCCACAACTCACTTGTGTTCTACTCGTGCATATGACATCTACGCATAAAACCTGGCTCGGATGCCACTGTTGGGGAACATAGTAATTTCAAAAATTCCTATGCACACACAAGATCATCGTGATGCATAGCAACGAGAGGGGAGAGTTTTGTCTACGTACCCTCGTAGACCGTTCACGGAAGCGTTATATCAACACGGTTGATGTAGTCGTAGGTCTTCACGATCCGACCGATCCAAGTACCGAAAGCACGACACCTCCGAGTTCTGCACACGTTCGGCTCGGTGACGTCCTCACCTTCTCTATCCAGCAAGAGGGGCGAAGTAGTCGATGAGTTTCGGTAGCACGACGGCGTGGTGACGGTGTTGGTGAAGAACAATCTCCGCAGGGCTTCGCCTAAGCACTACGAAAACTAGGACGGAGGATAAACTAGTGGGGACGGGGTTGCCGGCACACAGCCAGGTGTTTCTTGATGTGTCTTGGGTGCTAGCCCTACCCCTCTATTTATATGTTGAGCCTTGGGGTCGAAACTTGGAGTAAAAGCCTCCACAAAGTCGGTTTCACCCGAAAGGCAAGAGTCCTTCTCGGACTCCAGGGCCAGACGCCAGGGTTCTCGGCGTCTGGACCCAGATGCCAGAGACCCTGGCGTCTGGCCCCTGGACTCCACAAAACTTCCTTTTGCGCTTTCCGAAAACCTTGTGGGCTTTCCCCTTTGGCCCAAATAAAGTGTTCTCGTACCCAAACATTTCGGGAAGCATCCGAAACCCCTTCCGGTGAATTCCGGAACCCTTCCAGTGACCAAACACTATTATCCCATATATCAAACTTTATCTACGGACCATTCCGGAGTTCCTCGTCATGTCCGTGATCTCATCCCGGACTCCGAACAACATTCGGTCACCAACATACATAACTCATATAGTACTATATCGACAATGAACGTTAAGCGTGCGGACCCTACGGGTTTGAGAACTATGTAGACATGACCGAGACACCTCTCTGGTCAATAACCAATAGCGAGACCTGGATGCCCATATTGGCTCCTACATATTCTATGAAGATCTTTATCGGTCAGACCGCATAACAACATACGTTATTCCCTTTGTCATCGGTATGTTACTTGCCTGAGATTCGATCGTCGGTATCTCAATACCTAGTTCAATCTCGTTACCGGCAAGTCTCTTTACTCGTTCCGTAATACATCATACCGCAACTAACTCATTAGTTGCAATGCTTGCAAGGCTTATAGTGATGTGCATTACCGAGTGGGCCCAAAGATACCTCTCTGACAATCGGAGTGACAAATCCTAATCTCGAAATACGCCAACCCAACAAGTACCTTTGGAGACACCTGTAGAGCACCTTTATAATCACCAAGTTACATTGTGACGTTTGGTGGCACACAAAGTGTTCCTCCGGTAAACGGGAGTTGCATAATCTCATAGTCATAGGAACATGTATAAGTCATGAAGAAAGCAATAGCAACAAACTAAACGATCAAGTGCTAAGCTAACATAATGGGTGAATTCAATCACATCATTATCCTAATGATGTGATCCCATTAATCAAATGACAACTCATGTCTATGGTTAGGAAACTTAACCATCTTTGATCAACGAGCTAGTCAAGTAGAGGCATACTAGTGACACTCTGTTTGTCTATGTATTCACACATGTATTATGTTTCCGGTTAATACAATTCTAGCATGAATAATAAACATTTATCATGAAATAAGGAAATAAATAATAACTTTATTATTGCCTCTAGGGCATATTTCCTTCATGATGTCTACTACGCAACTTTATTCTTGTAGACTCGTGCTGGGCCTCCAAGCGTAGAGTTTTGTAGGACAGTAGCAAATTTCCTTCAAGTGGGTGACCTAAGGTTTATCAATCTTTGGGAGGCCTAGGATGAAGATGGTCTCTCTCAAACAACCCTGCAACCAAATATAAGAAATCTCTTGTGTCCCCAACATACCCAATACAATGGCAAATTGTATAGGTGCACTAGTTCGGCGAAAAGATGGTGATACAAGTGTAGTATGGATAGTAAATATAGGTTTTTGTAATCTGAAAATAAAAAAACACCAAGGTAGCAAGTGATAAAACGTAGCACAAATGGTATTGCAATGCTTGAAAACAAGGCATAGGGTTCATACTTTCACTAGTGCAATCTCTCAATAGTGCTAACATAATTGAATCATATAACAATCCATCAACGTGCAACAAAGAATCACTACAAATTTCTTATCTGACGGAGAATATAAGATGAAATTTTTGTAGGGTACGAAACCACCTCAAAGTTATCCTTTCCGATCAATCTATTGAGCTATTCCTATAAGTGTCACAAACAACCCTAGAGTTTGTACGAAAATAACACCATATGATACACATCAACCAACTCTAGTGTCACCTAGATACTCCAATATCACCACAAGTATCCGTGAGTTTATTATATGATATGCATCAAATAACTTCAGATTCATAATATTCAATCCAACACAAAGAACTTCAAAGGGTGCCCAAAGATTTCTACCGAAGAAAGTATGAAAAAAACGTGCATCAACCCCTATGCATAGATTACCCCAATGTCACCTCAGGAATCCGCGAGTTGAGTGCCAAAACATACATCAAGTGAATCAATATAATACCCCATTGTCATCACGGGTATTCATATGCAAGACATACATTAAGTGTTCTCAAATCCATAAAAGTACTCAATTCGATAACAGTGAAACCTCAAAGGTAAAAACTCAATTCATCACAATGAGATAGAGAGGGGAAAACAACATATGATCCAACTATATTAACAAAGCTCGCAGTACATCAAGATTGTGCCAAATCAAGAACACAATAGAGAGAGAGAGAGATCAAACACATAGCTACTTGTACATACCCCTAGCCTCGAGGGTGAACTACTCCCTCCTTATCATGGTTGCCGCCGGGATGATGAAGATGGCCTCCTGTGATGATTTCCCCCTCCACCAGGGTGCCGGAACAGGGCTCCAGATCATATTTCATGGATACAGAGGCTTGCGGCGGCGGAACTTCTCATCTAGGGTTATCTGGGGGTTGCTGTATTTCTAGGATTTTTTGGCGTCGGTCTCACGCTAGGGTGCCCACAATCCACCTTGCCACGGCTACCCCTAGGCGCGCGCAGGTGTGTTGTGGCCACCTCGTGACTGTTCTGGTCCTCCCACGAAGCTTCGGGGGTCTCTTTTTGTAACGCTCCAAGACCGATGTGCCAGGTGTCCTCCAGTTATTCGCTGTTGTTTCCTTGTCATTGCTTGCGTGTCATGCATTGCATATCATGTCATCATGTGCATTTCATTTGCATACATGTTCGTCTCATGCATCCAAGCATTTTTCCAGTTGTCCGTTTTGTAATCCGGCGCTCCTTTGTCACCCGGTGTCCCTTTCTACCTCTTTTCGTGTGCGGGTGTTAAACGTTTTTGGATTGGACTGAGACTTGTCATGCAGCCTTGGTTTACTACCGGTAGACCGCCTGTCAAGTTTCGTGCCATTTGGACTTCGTTTGATACTCCAACGGTTAACCGAGGGACCAAAAAGGCCTCGTGTGTGTTGCAGCCCAACACCCCTCCAAAGTGGCCCAAAACCCACCTAAGACATCTCCATCATCTCGGTCGTTCGATCACGATCGCGTGGCCAAAAACCGCACCTCATTTGGACTCTCCTAGCTCCCTCTACGTATAAATATGTGGCCTCCCCCGAAAAATCTCGCAGTCCAACCCTAGATCCAACTCCCTCCACGCCGTCGGACATGTCCGCCCGCCGGCGGACGCGTCCATCTTGCCGGCCACATCACTCCAGCCAATCGGAGTGTGCCACGTCATCGCCTCCGCCGCCTCAGCCTACCGGACAATGCCACCTATCCCACCGCGCACCTCCCACCTCCCGTGGCCCGCCGGGCCCAGGGCAGGCCCGCCCGGGCCCCGATCCGCTCCGCCACCGCTCGGTCGCCGCAAGCGCGCGCCGCCGCCCCGCGCCTGGTCGGCCTCGCTGCCTCGGCCGCCCCACGCCGCCGCATGCTCCGGTCGCCGCCGGAGTTGCCCACCGGCCACGGCGAGCCACCCCGCCGTCCTCCACCATGCCTCCTCGCCACGGTCGCCTCTCTGCCCGGCCGCCGACATTGCTGTCCGGCGAGCTCCCCGGCTCCTTGAAGCTCCGGTGACCACCGCGCCCTCGCCGGCCGCCTCTTCTTCTCCGGTGGCTACAGGAAACTCCGACGATCTCCTCGAAGTCCGTGCCGGCCGATCCAGATCTAGATCTGATCTGGAACCCTAAATTCTCGGGTTGACTTTTTGCCCCGTCTCAATTATTTTTTTTGCAATATTCATCATGTCATAACTCATCATCCATGGCTCCGTTTTGGGCGTGTAGCATATCAAAATGTTTGTCTCGACGAGTACATCATTTCATCTCAGTGCATCATTTTCATTTGAGCTCATCTTGATGCCCGAAATGTCGTTGGAAGAGGGCTATGTGATAAAATTGCCAGATCTGTTTCATCAAATAGATATTTGTCATTTCTGCCATGATTAATGTGTGCATGATATGCTCTTGAGCTCTAGATGAGTTTTGTTATATGCCATGCCATCTTTACAGAGGTGCTTACCATGTATTTTTGTGATATGTGTCGTGACTAGCGCAAGCTTGCACAGTAGCTTAATCGGTAATGCTGATTTCAGGGACTTAGAATTTCACTAAGTCCTTATCCTGATTTTGTTGTTATGCCATATGTTCATGTTGTTTCCTAGTGATCCGTGCCTCTTTTGAGGATGATCAGCAAGGATGTTTTGTTAACATTGTGGTGCTCTATCCATCCATGTCTTTGTTTGCATTTATGGAGCACCTTAGCTTGAGTCAATCGAGCTCTACTTTTGTTATTTCGTGAATCCTGGCAGATTGTTGACTTGTTAGAGATTTTGCCGAGGATGTTGCTATTGATCCGTGCATGCTATGTTGTTGTTCTTTCCATATCTAGCTTCTATGCCATGTATTCTTGATGGGTGTATGCTTAGTTTGTCATGCCATTCGCTGTAGTGAGTGCATTCAGCTCGTAAACATGTCTACTCGTTAACTGATTTGCATGCTCCAGTTTTTTCACAAAGTCTGAGATCTGTTTATGTTTTTGCCATGTTCACATGCTTGCAATTGTATTTTCTGATCCCTTTTGGCTCAAGGTCACTAAGGGACTTTTGTTAACTGCTTAGAGTAGCTTCATGCCATGCCTTGCTTTGCCATGTTAAGTTCCTGTAGCATGTACTTTTCATGCTCTAAAGTGTGCTTCCTGATGTTAAATTCCAGACTTGTGTTAATTTCACTAAGTCTGAAACCTGTTATCGTTTGCACTTTTGCCATGCTTGTTTGAACCTGTTAATGGATGAACTAGCCGTAGCTTAGTGTTCATCTTTTGTCAACCATCATGAGTGGATCCTTGCCATGTATTTTTTGCCATGTTTGAGTGTTGTAGCATATTTATATTGTTGCATTTAGATGGCTACTTGCTGTTTATCGCAGGCCGGTGCCATATTTGTTTTGCTTGCCATTTCCAAACCATGCATCCGATTCCGTGATCTTTATATCGATTTCAGCCGAAATCACCTCACCTTTCCAGTGGCACTCTTGGATTTCCAAGTTGAGGCCAAGTTCAATCATTCCTTTCCATGTCATGCATATGCATCACATACCGCATCCCGCATATCATACCATGTTCATGTGTTGGTTGTTTACTATGTTGTGTGCTTATTTCCGGTGTTGCTTCTTCGGGTTGGTTCCGATAACGTCGTGATTGTGAGGACCCGTTCGTCTATGTCCATTTGTCTTCTTCATGGACTCGTTCTTCTTCCTTGCGGGATTTCAGGCAAGGTGACCGTACCCTCGAAATCACTTCTATCTTTGCTTGCTAGATGCTCGCTCTTTTGCTATGCCTATGCTGCGATACCTACCACTTGCTTATCATGCCTCCTATATTGTTGAACCAAGCCTTTAACCCACCTTGTCCTAGCAAACCATTGTTTGGCTATGTTACCGCTTTGCTCAGCCCCTCTTATAGCGTTATTAGTTGCAGGTGAAGAATTGGAGCTTGTTCCATGTTTGGAACATGGATATTTTGTTGAGATATCACAATATCTATTATTTAATTAATGCATCTATATACTTGGTAAAGGGTGGAAGGCTCGGCCTTTTGCCTAGTGTTTTGTTCCACTCTTGCCGCCCTAGTTTCCGTCATATCGGTGTTATGTTCCCGGATTTTGCGTTCCTTACGCGGTTGAGTTATAATGGGAACCCCTTGACAGTTCGCCTTGAATAAAACTCTTCCAGCAATGCCCAACATTGGTTTTACCATTCACCACCTAGCCTTTTTCCCTTGGGTTTCGCGGACTCAAGGGTCATCTTTATTTTAACCCCCTCGAGCCAGTGCTTCTCTAAGTGTTGGTCCAACTGAGCGATGTCCGAGGCTACCAGGGGCAACTCTGGGCTGGCCTACCCGATGTCTGGCTCATCTGAGTGTGCCCTGAGAACGAGATATGTGCAGCTCCTATTGGGATTTGTCGGCACATTCGGGCAGTGTTGCTGGACTTATTTTACCATTGTCGAGGATGTCTTGTAACCGGGATTCCGAGTCTGATCGGGTCTTCCCGCTAGAAGGAATATCCTTCGTTGACCGTGAGAGCTTGTGATGGGAAAATTGGGACACCCCTGCAGGGTTATGAACTTTCGAAAGCCGTGCCCGCGGTTATGGGCAGATGGGAATTTGTTAATGTACGATTGTAGAAAACCTGAAGTTAATCTTAATTAAAATACATCAACCACGTGTGTTGTCGTGACGGTCTCTTCTCGGCGGGGTCCGGGAAGTGAACATGGTGTTAGAGTAATGCTTGACATAGGTTGTTCTAGGATCATTCTTGATCATAGTTGTTCGACTGTGCTTTTGCCTTCTCTTCTCGCTCTCATTTGCGTATGTTAGCCACCTAATATGCTAGTCACTTGCTGCAGCCACTGTTGGAAAAGGCAGTGCCTAGGAGGCGCTTAGGCGCTAGGCGATGGACAAACGCCTCGCCTAGGGCATAAGCTGAAGTCTAGGCAGGTCAAGAAAGAAATCTTACCATATTGCACTGATGTGCCAAACATGCCATATTCAAATGGCAATAGCCGATAGTTAAATCATTAATATGACCTCAATTAATATAGTTACACATATAATACCACAAATACACCCTGATACTAAAAACTATATTACCGCCTAGGCTATGCCTAGGGCGCTTAAGCACCGCCTAGGCACTAGGCGAAGGCCAATCGCCTCGCTTACGCCTACCGCTTTTTCCAACCTTGGCTGTAGCTCCACTTCATACCTTTTACCCTACCTATAAGCTTAAATAGTGTTGATCGCGAGGGTGTGAGATTGCTGAGTCCCCGTGACTCACAGATACTTCCAAAACCAGTTTGCAGGTGCCGATGATACCGTGCAGATGACGCAACCAAGCTAAAGGAGGAGCTCGTTGAAGATCTTGTCCTTTATGTTGTTTCGTTCTAGTTGATCAGTAGTGGAGTGTAACACCCTCGATGCGACTATATCTCCCACGTGTCGAGGCACAACTTAGAGGCATAATCGCATTGAAGGCATATGTCGCAAGTGAGGTAATCTTCACACAACCCATGTAATATAATAAGGGAAAGAGATACATAGTTGGCTTACAATCGCCACTTCACCCAATTACATGAATAAAGCATTACATCAATCAGATACAATCAAGGCCCGACTACGGAGCCAAAATAAAAGAAGAACCCCAAATGCGACAAAAGGTCCCCGATCGACCCCAACTGGGCTCCACTACTGATCAACTAGAACGAGACACCACAAAGGACAAGATCTGCATCGAGCTCCTCCTGAGCTTGGTTGCGTCATCTGCACGGACTCATTGGCACCTGCAAGCTGGTTTTGGAAGTATCTGTGAGCCACGGGGACTCAGCAATCTCGCACCCTCACGATCAAGACTATTTAAGCTTATAGGTAAGGTAAAGTTAGGAGGTGGAGCTGCAGCAAGCGACTAGCATATATGGTGGCTAACATACGCACAAGAGAGCGAGAAGAGAAGGCAAAGCACGCTCGATAAAAGTATGATCAAGAAGTGATCCTGGACTACCTACGTCAAGCATAACTCCAACAACCGTGTTCACTTCGGAGACTCCGCCGGAAAGGGACCATCACGGTTACACACGCGGTTGATTCATTTTAATTAAGGTCCACTTCAGGTTTTCTACAACCGGACGTTAACAAATTCCCATCTGCCCATAACCGCGGGCACGGCTTTCGAAAGTTCAAATCCCTGCAGGGGTGTCCCAACTTAGCCCATCACAAGCTCTCACGGTCAACGAAGGAATAGACCTCCACCCGAGACATTCCGATCAGGCTCGGTATCCCGGTACAACAAGACATTTCGACAGGGTAAAACTAAACCAGCAACACCGCCCGAATGTGCCGACAAATCCCGATAGGAGCTGCACATATCTGTTTCTCAGGGCACACTCAGATGAGACTAGCTACGAGTAAAATCAACCCTCAAGTTTCCCCGAGGTGGCCCCGCAGGCAACTCAGTTCGGACCAACACTCAGAGGAGCACTGGCCCCG
>NC_041390.1:156920686-156961932 GCF_002162155.2 Triticum dicoccoides | reverse complement strand
AAATAAAGATGACCCTCAGGCTGGCCGACCCAAGGGAAAGAAAAGGCTAGGTGGCGAATGGTAAAACCAATGTTGGGCATTGCTGGAAGAGCTTTACTTAAGGCGAACTGTCAAGGGGTTCCCATTATATCCCAACCGCGTAAGGGACGCAAAATCCGGGAACATAACACCGATATGATGGAAACTAGGGCGGCAAGAGTGGAACAAAACACCAGGCATAAGGCCGAGCCTTCCACCATTTACCCAGTATATAGATGCATTAATTAAATAAGATATATTGTGATATCCCAAAAAGTAAATAAATGTCCCAACAAGGAATGCCTCCAATCTTCACCTGCAACTAGTAACGCTATAAGAGGGGCTGAGCAAAGCGGTAACATAGCCAATCAATGGTTGGCTAGGACATGGGGGGTTAAGGGTTTGACATGGCAATTTGGGAGGCTGACAAGCAAATGGTAGGCATCATAGCATTGGCATAGCAAAAGAGCGAGCAAACTAGCATAGCAAAGATAGTAGTGATTTCGAGGGTATGATCATCTTGCCTGAGATCCCGCAAGGAAGAAGAACGAGTCCATGAAGAAGACAAACGGACGTAGACGAACGGATCCTCACAAACTCGACGTTAACGGAACCAACCCGAAGAAGCAACACCGGAAAGAAGCAAACAACATAGTAAACAACCACGACATGAACATGGCAGGATGCACAATCAAGTATGATGCATGTCCGGTTTAAGTATGCATGGCATGGCAAAGTGCACAAACAATCCTACAAATTAAGTGGAGCTCAATATGCATCGGGATGCATATTGACAAAACACCACATCAATTATTTAGTTCTCTCTCGTTTATGTACCCCAACAAAATTAAATGTTGATTAACATGGCAAGAGGTGAAGCATGACGAAACTATCTAATCTAGGCAAGTTTAAATGAGGCCGGAACAACAAAGCAACAAGTTCGGAAACTCCTCATGTGCATAATTTAGGTTTGGTACTGTTCTGCCCTAAACACAATTTTAGGGTTGTTAAACATGCAAATAAAGGTCACCATGTTAAACTAGGCATTTTTCTACCCCATTTACATATAAAGTTTATTAAAATCGGAGTTACGGTTATTTAGTTATGAATTAAATCATTTTAACATGGCATAGGAGCAAATTTATACAAACATCATTTTAGACATTTCAAACATAGATGAAAGTTGGATATTATTAATCTACACAAAATTCTGAGCAAGTTTCATATATAAAACATTTTAATCCGATGCACGGTTTGAAAGTTATTATATGCATGAACTAGGGGGACTATTCTACAAAACTGGCGATCTCTGGATAAATAGGAAAAAAACGTTCAGGCAGAAAAAATATAGAGCTGGGACGAAACTTGCCAGCCCAACGAGAGAGAGAAAAAAAAGGAGGGGGCGGTGGCCTCACCCAAGTGGGCTCGGCCCAGGAAGGGAGGGAGAGGCAGGCCGAGGGAGGCCGGCTGGAGCTGGGCCGAAGGCGGGGCGCTGGCTCGCGCGGGGGTGAGGTCAATGGGCAAGGGGAGCGAGCGGCTCCTCTGCTCGCTCCCGAGTGGTCATGGCGGCGGCGCACGACAGGGCCGGCGAGGGTGGAGGTCAGGGACGACGGAACGGGCAGATCAGGCCGGGAACTGGTGGATCCGGCCCTCGGCGGCGGAGGACGGTGTACTAGGCGACCCGAGGCTACATGGCGGGGTTGCCCTGCAAAGAAGAGAGAGAGAGGACATGAGAGAGAGCACGGGGAGGACGGGAAGAAGGCCAGACGGCGAGGCTCTTGCCTGAGAGATCAGCGGCGGCGACACAGCGGGCCCCGGCGACGAGCTGCATCATCGAGGGGCTCCTCCCCTCGAGCGGAACCTGAAGCGAGCGCGGTGGCGGGGATCCGGGCCTGCGCAGGTCTCAGATGGGCTCGGCGGGCCGTGGCGAAGTGGGGCGGCGCGCAGGCTGAGGTGGCGGGCGCCGATTGGGTGAGGGCGGCGATGTGATGATGTGGCGGCCTGCTATTGGCCGGAGCGACGTGGCGGGAGGCGGCGGACGTGTCCGGCGGCGGAGTGGACATGTCCGGCGGCGCTGAGGGAGGAGTTTTAGGGTTTTAGCAAAAAGATCCGAAAACGAAAATGAAGGGGTCTATTTATAGAGGTAGAGGGAGCTAGGAAGCTCCAAATGAGGTGCGGTTTTCGGCCACGGGATCGTGATCGAACGACCGAGATGATGGAGCAGAGTTAGGTGGGTTTTGGGCCAAAATGGAAGGGTGTTGGGCTGCAACACACACGAGGCCTTTTTGGTCCCTCGGTTAACCGTTGGAGTATCAAACGAAGTCCAAATGGTACGAAACTTGACAGGCGGTCTACTGGTAGTAAACCAAGGCCGCTTCGCAAGTCTCGGTCCAATCCAGAAATGTTTAATCCCCACACAAGAAAGAAAGGTAGAAATGACCACCGGAGGAGAACGGAACGCCAGATTGCAAAACGGACAACGGGGAAAATGCTCGGGCCATGAGACGAACACGTATGCGAATGGAATGCACATGATGACATGATATGCAATGCATGACACGCAAGCAATGACAAGGCAACACCAGCGAATAACTGAACGACACCTGGCACATCGGTCTCGGGGCGTTACATGGAGCCCAGTTGGGGTCGATCGGGGATCTGTGTAGCTCTTGGGGTAGTCTTCTTTTATTTTGGTTCCGTAGTCGGACCTTGTGTGTATCTGGATGATGTAATGCTTTATTCATGTAATTGTGTGAAGTGGCGATTGTAAGCCAACTATGTATCTCTTTCCCTTATGTATTACATGGGTTGTGTGAAGATTACCTCACTTGCGACATTGCTTTCAATGCGGTTATGCCTCTAAGTCGTGCTTCGACACGTGTGAGATATAGCCGCATCGAGGGCGTTTCACTTTTGTTCCAAAAAAATCATCAAAAGTTTCATCCCATATAGAGAACTTATATTTCTGCACAAAAACAACACCATGGTAGTTCTGCTGAAAACAGTCCAGGTTAGTTCCATTCAAATCATACCAAAACCATATAGAATTGTCGTAAACATGGCATGCATATTTCATAAATTATAGATATGTTGGAGACGTATCAGCATCCCCAAGCTTAATTCATGCTCGTCCTCGAGTAGGTAAATGATAAAAGAAATAATTTATGAAGTGTGAATGCTAGCATAGTGCATAAGTTTGATCAATGATAACTCTAATAACTTTTTCTAGCATCATTATATATCATGAACAATAGTTCATATCATAAAACTCATCATGATAAAGTAGCAATCAATTATATGTTATGGTTCAAACAATGCATTCTCTTGAAACTTAACAATCTATGTTCTTAGTCACCAAACAATTGCAATTCAACTTATTTTCAACAAAGTCTAAGTAAGCGCTCCACATACTCAATTATCATATAGTCTTCTATGATTGCTAGTACTCAAAGCATATTTTTAGAACAAATAGCATCCATCGAACACAGAGAAAGATAGGGCTTAATGTTTCGCCTCCCAACTTATTTATCCTAGTGATAATTGTCAACAATAATAATCCATGATCAAATATATTTGACTAGCCATATATACCTGGATCTTTCCCCACCACATGATGCTTGACAACTAAAGAATATTTGGGGTTGAAATAAGAATGAATACTTATTGACTATTGCATAAAAGTAAAAGATAGGCTCTTCGCTGAGGGAAGCGGAGGTTGTTATGCGCTTTTTATTTTTGGATGCGCAAGCCCTTAATGCAAAGGAACGTCACGTTATATTGCCCCTTGTGATAGCAACCTTTATTATCCTGTCCATCACTTTTATTTCTTTACCATCACAAGTTCGTACAACACTTATTTTCCCTTACAATAAAAGATCATATATATTTAGGAGCAATTTTTATTGCTTTTTGCACCGATGAAAACTTACTTGAAGGATCTTATTCAATCCATAGGTAGATATGGTGGACTCTCATGGCAAGAAACTGTGTTTAAGGGTTTTGTTATGCACAAGTAGTATCTCTACTTAGTACGTATTTTTGTCTAGGAAAAGACCCTAAGCAAGAACCACATGTTGGAGGATCCATAATAATATAACTTCTATGCAAATATACCCAAACATAACTCATTATGTTGTCTTCCTTGTCCAACTTCAACTAATTTTCTCAAGTTTGAAAATAATTAATGGGTATTCACAATCATAAAAGATGTCCAAGATAATATATTTATACGTGAAAGTTCTATTTCTTATACTAATCATTCATGAATTGCTTGTATGACCAATATTGTGATTGTCAAGCTTCAATAGATTTCATTTTCTAAACCCGATGTGAAGCTACTACTAGGTATGATAAAGGTTGAATTCGGAACACTAGGGCGCCTGGGGGATCCAACTCCTCTCTTCCCTCGTCCACTCTCTGACCAGCATCCAAGGCGCAGTTGAATTCGGACCACTAGGGCGCCAGGGGGATCTGACTCCTCCTCATCAAACCTGAAGATCAGGGACTCTCCTTCCGCCGCACCATTGACTTGAAGTGATGTATTTGAGGCACCATAAGGTCAAGAAGGGAGGACGCCGGTCTTTATGAAGGAAATATGCCCTAGAGGCAATAATAAAATTGTTATTTTATATTTCCTTATCCATGATAAAGGTTTATTATTCATGCTAGAATTGTATTGATTGGAAACTTAAATACATGTATGAATACATAAACAAATACCGTGTCCCTAGTGAGCCTCTACTAGACTAGCTCATTGATCAATGATGGTTAAGGTTTCCTAAACATGGACATGTGTTGTCATTTGATAACGGGGTCACATCATTAGGAGAATGATGCAATGGACAAGACCCATCCATTAGCTTAGCATATGATCATTCAGTTTATTGCTACTACTTTCTTAATGTCAAATACATGTTCCTTCGACCATGAGATCATGTCCCGGATACCGGAGGAATACCTTGTGTGCTATCAAATGTCACAACATAACTGGATGATCATAAAGATGCTCTACAAGTATCTCCGAAAGGTTTCTGTTGAGTTGGCGTGAATCGAGATTGGGATTTGTCACTCCGTGTATCGGAGAGGTATCTCTGGGCCCTCTCGATAATACACATCACAAGAAGCTTGCAAGCAAAGTGACTAAGGAGTTAGTTGCAAGATGATGTATGATGTCTGCTATGTCGATATTTCCCCAAAGAGGAAGGGATGATGCAACACAATGACAATAGGTATTTCCCTCAGTGATGAGACCAAGGTTATCGAACCAGTAGGAGAACCAAGCAATACTACATAAACAACACCTGCACACAAATAACAAACACTCGCAACCCGACGTGTTAAAGGGGTTGTCAATCCCTTTTGGGTAATGGTGCCAGAAATTGGCAAATGGACGTGATAAAAATATGATAGACAGGATAAATAGATCTCAGATAAAATAAATTGCAGCAAGGTATTTTTATATTTTTGGTTTAATAGATCTGAAAATAAAAGCAAAGGAAAATAGACCACGAAGGCAAATATAATGAAGAAGAGACCTGGGGGCCGTAGGTTTCACTAGTGGCTTCTCTCGAGAAAAATAGCAAACGGTGGGTAAACAATACTGTTGGGCAATTGATAGAACTTCAAATAATCATGACGGTATCCAGGCAATGATCATTATATAGGCATCACGTCCAAGATTAGTAGACTGACTCCTGCCTACATCTACTGCTATTACTCCACACATCGACCTCTATCCAGCATGCATCTAATGTATTAAGTTCATGGAGAAACGAAGTAATGCAATAAGAACGATGACATGATGTAGACAAGATCTATTTATGTAGAAATAGACCCCATCTTGTTATCCTTAATGGCAATGATACATACGTGTCGGTTCCCCTTCTATCACTGGGAAGCACCGTAAGATCGAACCCATCACAAAGCACCTCTTCCCATTGCAAGATAAATATATCAAGTTGGCCAAAAAAACCTAATATCGGAGAAGAAATACGAGGCTATAAGCAATCATGCATATAAGAGATCAAAGAAGACTCAAATAACCTTCATGGATAAAAACATAGATCTGATCATAAACTCAAAGTTCATTGGATCCCACAAACACACCGCAAAAGAGTTACATCATATGGATCTCCAAGAGACCAATGTATTGAGAATCAAACGAGAGAGAGAGGAAGCCATCTAGCTACTAATTACAGGCTCGAGGGTCTACAAAAGACTACAAACACATCATCGGAGAGGCACCAATGGACATGATGAACCCCTTCGTGATGGTGTCTAGATTGGATCTGGTGGTTCTAGACTCTGTGGCGGCTGGAATTGATTTTTGTCGACTCCCCTAGGTTTTCTAGAATATTGGGGTATTTATAGAGCAAAGAGGCGGTTTGAGGGGCACCCGAGGTGGGCACAACCCACCAGGGCACGCCTGGGCCTCCAGGCGCGCCCTGGTGGGTTGTGCTCCCCTCGGAGCACCCCCCAGACGCTTCTCCGGCCTATTGGATGTCTTCTGGTCCAAAAAAATTCCAAAAAAAGTTTTGCCGCGTTTGGACTCCGTTTGGTATTGATTTCCTGCGGTGTAAAAAACATATAGAAAACAGCAACTGGTACTTGGCACTATGTCAATAGGTTAGTACCAAAAATGATATGAAAATGACTATAAAATGATTATAAAACATCCAAGAATGATAATATAACAGCATGGAACAATCAACAATTATAGATACGTTGGAGACGTATCAGCATCCCCGAGCTTAATTCATGCTTGTCCTCGAGTAGGTAAATGATAAAAACAGAATTTTTGATGTGGAATGCTGCCTAACATGTCACCTCATATTCTTTTCTTGATAGCATGGACATTTGGACTTTTATATGGTTCAAAGCAATAGTCTAGTTTTGACATGAGACTTAAATACTCAAGCATACCAACAAGCAACCATGTCTTTCAAAACATCAATACTAAAATAAGTTATCCCTAGCCCATCAATGTCAATCATTGATCCATTCATGAAACACACTCGCATATTAGCTACACCCAATGCTCAAGTACGATCATAGTGCCCCCTAGTTGGTGCTTTATAAGAGAAGATGGTGACTCAAAATAAAAATTGCATAAAGTAAAAGAAAGGCCCTTCGTAGAGGGAAGTAGGGATTTGTAGAGGTGCCAGAGCTCAAAGCGAAAATTGAGAGAATAAAACATTTTGAGAGGCATACTTTTCCCACCAACGAAAACGACTTAGAGTTCCCAACACTTTCCATGCTAGATATATCATAGGCGGTTCCCAAACAGAAAATAAAGCTTATTCCTTTTTCCACCATACTTTCACTTTCCATGGCTAACCGTATCCACGGGTGCCTTCCATACCAACACTTTCCAAGGAATTTCTTATTTGACAACATAAAGTAAATTCATTTTTCATTTCGGGACTGGGCATCCCTAATACCTTTGCCTTACTCTCGTGCAATGACAAGTGAATAAACACTCATCATGAGTAACACATCTAGCATGGAAAAAATTAGCCACTCCTCACCGCCTCGTGAGCGGTACGAGCACACAAAAGAGAAATTTATTTGGAAAATTAGAGATGGCACATACAAATTTTGCTTAGAACGGCAAAAGAACACCGCATATAGGTAGGTATAGTGGACTCATGTGGCAAAACTGGTTTAAATGATTTTGGATGCACAAGTAGTGATCATACTTAGTGAAAAATGAAGGCTAGCAAAAGATTGAGAAGCGACCAACCAAGAAACGAATAATCTCATAAGCGAGCATTAAGCATAATTAACACCGAATAATGCACCACAAGTAGGATATAATTTCATTACATGACTGTTGAATTTTGTGCTTGCGTAGGGAATCACAAACCTTAACACCAATATTCTTACTAAAGCACAATTACTCATCAACATGACTCACATATCGCATCATCATATCTCAAAACTATTACAAGGAATCAAGTTTATTTTGTCCAATGATCTTCATGAAAGTTTTTATTATATCCTTCTTGGATATCTATCACTTTGGGACTAATTTTCATGTATTGCTTTTGATAAGCTCAAACAAATATAAGTGAAGATCATGAACATAATGTTTCTTTCTCTCAAATTAATTTAAGTGAAGCAAGAGATAATTTCTTAAAAAATTACTAACTCTAAAATAAACCTAAGTGAAGAATGAGAGCAATTCAAAAATACTAAAGCACACCGTGCTCAAAAAGATATAAGTGAAGCACTAGAGCAATTCCATAGCTCATAAAGATTTAAGTGAAGCATAGAGAGCAATTCTAGCAAGTCATGGCATAATTTTGGCTCTCTCAAACAAGTGTGTTTAGCAAGGGATAAAGACTTTAAACACAAATAAAAACAAGCAAAGACTCATATCATACAAGACTCTCCGAGCAAAACTCATAGTATGTGACGAATAAAAATGTAGCTTCGAGTAAAATACTGATGGTCGTTAGAAGAAAGAGGGGATGCCACTAGGGGCATCCCAAGCTTAGTCGCTTGCTTCTCTTTGGATAATAGCTCGGGAAGCCATGGGCATCCCCAAGCTTGGGCTCTTCTCACTCCTAGTTCCTTCATCCATCGTAAGATAACCCAAAACTTGAAAACTTCAATCACACAAAACTCAACAAAACCTTCGTGAGATCTGTTAGTATAAGAAAACAAATCACTACTATAAGTGCTGTTGCAAACCAATTCATATTTTATTCTTGCATTATATCTAATGTATTCCAACCTTTCTATGGCAAAAACTCTTCAAAGAAAACCATATAATCACCAAAACAATCACACCACACAAAGAAAACAGAATCTGTCAAAAACAGAATAGTCTGTAGCAATCTGGGTATTTCGAATACTTCTGTAACTCCAAAAACTCTGAAAAATTAGGAAGACCTGAGAAATTTGTATATTAATCTTTTGCAAAAAGAATTGGTATTTATCACGCTCTGGTAAAAAAATGAAAATTATTTTCGTGAAAGCAAAAGTTTCTGTTTTTCAGCAAGATCAAACAACTATCACCCAAGAAGATCCTAATGGCTTTACTTTGGCACAAACACTAACTAAAACAAAAAACACAATCATAACAACAACATAATTGTGCTAACACTCAAGAACAGGAAGCAAGAAGCAAAAATAATTTTTTATTCATTGGGTTGCCTCCCAACAAGCGCCATTGTTTCACGCCCCTAGCTAGGCATAAAGCAAGGATCTAAGTTTTTTCATCTTTCGTCTTAATTTCCTTAGAGGTGTTTTCATC
Source organism: Triticum dicoccoides (assembly GCF_002162155.2). Taxonomy (NCBI): domain Eukaryota; kingdom Viridiplantae; phylum Streptophyta; class Magnoliopsida; order Poales; family Poaceae; genus Triticum; species Triticum dicoccoides. Next base: position 156,952,655 of record NC_041390.1, on the reverse strand, counting down.
ATGGGGTTTTGTAAAAACAACATAGAACATATTATCCATAGAAACCTTAGCACTATTAAGTTGCTTATCATCATAACCTCTTTGATTTCCGGCAACAATCCAAGAGTAATGTTGATTAACATTATTGAAAACATGTCGGATTACATCTAGAACGGGGACTTCCTTTTTAAGATTCTCAAGCAAATGTCTTAATGCATAATCACTATTGTAAAGAATTTCATCTATCATGGGCTTTTTGTGATTCATACAATAAAAAATCAAAGATTTCCCTAGCTTCCCGTATGATGTAGTTAAACTCATCCATAAGAACAAGAGTGGCCAACTTTTTAGCCTTAGGGTTCTTTATAGCGGGAAGCTCAAAAAACAATCTTTGCAAAGTAGGATGAGTATGGCTAAATTTACTTTCAATTTTCAAAACTAATGCTGAAATAGCATCCGCATAAGATCTAGTAGTTCTAAGTATAGGAGCATCATCAAAACTTAGATTTCCCACACAATTGAAAAATTCTTGGATATGTTCTTTTCCCATAACATTCCCTTGCCCCAAGATAAAAGTTTTAGCATCCATACTGCCCGTACGTCCCATTGATACATCCATGTTGCATCATGCTTTTATATTCATATTTAATGCATTATGGGCAGTTATTACACATTATATCGCAATACTTATGCCTATTCTCTCTTCTTTTATAAGGTTACATGAAGAGGGAGAATGCCGGCAGCTGGAATTCTGGACTGGAAAAGGAGCAAATATTAGAGACCTATTCTGCACAACTCCAAAAGTCCTAAAACTTCACGGAGCATGTTTTTAGAATATATAAAAAATATTGGACGAAGAAAGAACCAGAGGGGGGGCCACCAGCCAGCCACAAGGGTGGAGGTCGCGCCCTACCCCCAGGGCGCGCCCCCAACCTTGTGGGCCCCTGGAAGGCCTCTGGTGCCCATCTTTGGCTATATGGTGTGTTTTGACCTGAAAAAAATTAGAGGGAAGCTTTCAGGATGAAGCGTCGCCGTATCGAGGCGAAACTTGAGCAGAGCCAATCTAGGGCTCCGGCGGAGCTGTTCTACCGGGGAAACATCCCTCCGAGAGGGGGAAATCATCGCCATTGTCATCACCATCGATCCTATCATCGAGAGGGGGTCAATCTCCATCAACATCTTCACTAGCACCATCTCCTCTCAAACCCTAGTTCATCTCTTGTATTCGATCTTGGTCCCAAAACCTCAGGTTGGTACTTGTGGGTTGCTAGTAGTGTTGATTACTCCTTGTAGTTGATGCTAGTTGGTTTATCCGGTGCAAGATTATATTTTCAGATCCTTAATGATAATTAATACTCATCTGATCTTGATCATAAATATGTTTTGTGAGTAGTTGAAAGTGCTACTTATCGACTAGAGGGGGGTGAATAGGCGATTTTATGAAAGTCTTCAAAACACGGGGGCTTTGAAGACAACCAGTCGAAATGAACCTATTGATATGCAGCGGAAGGTAAACTACACTAGATGAGCCATAGTCAAGTAGGCAATGAAGTGAAATCACAAAGACTATCAGCAGCTAGGTAGTACGAATCAGGATGGAAAATAGAATGAAGCCAATCAACAACAGTCTTCACATAGTGAAGTCAATCAGATCATGCAAGCAGGCAAAGACTTCACGAAGACAAACAGTAAGCAAAGAGTGGTAAGAGATAGAACCAGTTGCTCAGTGAGGAAGGGTATTTGTTGGACCAGTTCCAGTTGCTGTGACAACTGTACGTCTGGTTAAGGAGGCTGAGATTTAACTCAGTAGACCGCGTCTTCACCTTATTCCCCTTGAGCTAAGGACACACAGTCCTCGCCCAATCACTCTGGTAAGTCTTCAAGGTAGACTTCCAAACCTTCACGGACTTCGTTCACCGACGATCCGCAATGACTCTTGGATGCTCAGAACACGATGCCTAACCGGCTGGAGGATTCACAGTCCTCACGTGTAACAAGTCTTCAGGTCACGCAGATAGAAAGACTTCAGTGATGCCTAACACTCTTTGGCTCTGGGTGTTTAGGGTTTTGTCCTCGCAAGGATTTCTCTCTCAAAGGCTTCGAAGGTGGGTTGCTCTCAAACGACAAAAGCCGTGCACTGACTCTGAGCAACCACCAATTTATGGTGTAGGGGGTGGGCTATTTACAGTCAGTAGGCAACCCGACCTAATTTGTCCGAAATGACATGGGTTACTAAGGAACTGACACATGTCCAACGGTCAGATTTCAAACACACGCGGCAGCTTGACTTGGGCTACAAGTCAAGCTGACTCATCCAGCTCTGGATAAGATTTTCTCTCATTGTCTTCGCTCGAAGACATAGGATTTGGTTGAGCATCACTTTAGTCATTCTGACTTTGTTCACTTGGACCCCACTTAACAGTACGGTGGTTCCTATGACTCAACAAAGAAGAAAAGGAAACTACGAAACAGCTATGTCTTCGCATTCCATAGTCTTCACGTGAATGTCTTCTCGAGTCATAATCTCCGTTGTGAATATCTTCACATACCACCATTGTCTTCAATGTCTTCACACATTTTAGGGGTCATCTCCGGTAGGTAAACCGAATCAATGAGGGACTACTACCTGTGTTATCCTATAATTCTCACAAACACATTAGTCCCTCAACCAGGTTTGTCGTCAATACTCCAAAACCAACTAGGGGTGGCACTAGATACACTTACAATCTCCCCCTTTTTGGTGATTGATGACAAACTGGTTGACGTTTTCAATGGGGATAACAATATGTGAAATTGTAAGGGTTAAGGTATTGTCTTCATAAGTAGCAAAAGGCTCTCCCTGAAGATGTGCATATAAATAGTTTGCGTTTGAATGCAAATGCACATGGCAGGGTTTACCTGTGGAGATCCTCTTCAACTTATGAAGACAATTCATCATGCATGAAAGGATATAATGAATATAATGACATGCATAATGAAAAATGGACGTCTGCGGAATGACTTCGTGCGGAATTTATCATCGCACATGCGGAGTTTATCGTCGCATCGCATAGTTAACAGAAAAGGTAGCAGACGACCATCAAGTTTAAGTGTTACAACTCAAAGAACCAAAAGTATCAAAAGCGAGAGTTGTAAACACTTGGCAAAAAGTATAGAAACCACCCATAAGGACCCTCTTGATGACTATCAACTCATATGCTTCTTCCCCTTTTGTCAGTAAGGACCAAAAAGGTTTGAAGACATAGAGCTTCTACTCGTTCCCATGAGTAGGTGAAGGTGTAGGGTCGACATTGGAGTCCGGTGGTGCTGAAGAGCTTGGTGCAGTGTCGATACACGGCGAAGTTGTAGTTGGCGAAGTAGCATCATCTTCGTCATCGACGACTCTGGCATCGACAGTGGCCGCCGAGGAGGAGTACTCAGAGTCTTCGAGTGAGGGAGTCCGACGCAAGAGAGCATTCCTAGGAGGAGTGGAATCAAATTTGAATTGCTCTGTGAAGCCATCCTGTTGAAGATCATCTTCAGAGCTTAGCAATGTCAGACTCTTCCATGACCGCCGACGGGTTTCATGTGTGACAAAGGCATTCTTGGTGGCAAGATTTCGAATGCGATTAACATCCACCAAGAGGCTCTGCATCTGACGCTTGAGCCATTCATGATGCTTATCCTATTTTTGATGTAATGCCACAAGAAGCTCTCGGTGATTGAGAGCGCGAGATCGCTTCCGAGGCCTTTGAGAAATAGTGCTTTCAGTGGCTTCAGTGGTTGCACGATGAGGTGCACGAGTGTTACCAGCCAGAGGATAAACACGAGCTGCAACAAGAACTCCTTCAATAGGTTGCGTGAAGCTTTGGTGATCTGCATTGTGAAGATATATAGGCTCCTTGGCAGGTTCAGGGTAGATGGCTTCGACAGACATATCAACCTCTATCAAGAAGATGAGATGATTGCGCGCATAGGGCTGATAGTTGATAGAAGAGTGAAGCTTGATGAGGTGCATTACCCATGGAGCATAAAATTTCAAACCAAATAGATCAGAGCAAGATGCAGCAAGTTGCCTGATGAAGAAATCTTGAGCATTGAAGCTGATGGCATTGAGGATATATAAAACCAATGTCTTCATTATTCCTTCAAGCTTTGCTGCAGGAGAATGTCCTTTGACAGGCCAGAGAGTTCGCCTGATGATATGATGAATGGTGCCGGGCAGATACTCTAGGTCTTCAACAAAGAATTTCGTTGGATATTCAGCATCGCTTGGCAGTGGTTTCATCATGCTGAGCATTTGACTCATGTTCGGCTCAGGCTTCTGAAATATGCTCTCCAAAGCATTACGGTGAAGCTGACAACCAGGTTCATAGAGTTCACATGGAGTGGGCAGGGAAGGAAGCTCACTTATATCTTGGGCTTTGGCTTCATTGTGTACATCGCCTGTCATCCACTCAAGGACCCAAGTCTTCGGATCCCTGTTGTAGCCACAAATGTGAAGAGTGGCATAGAATTGTAGCAGAATCTCCTCATTCCAATTTTCTTTGTCGTTCACAAACTGCAGAAGTCCAGCATCTTTGAAGTAGTCTAGGGCTTCTTCCAAGCAGGGCAGGCCAGAAATGGCTTCGCAGTCTAGACGCATATGGGGAAAATGCGCCCTTGATTGTATAAGACACAAGAATAATAACTGCGCCACTGATAGCTCCAGAACCGATCTAATGAAATTCTTGGCTGCGAATATGGGTTCTTGGCACTATCAAAGAAAGTGTTGTGTGCTTTGAAGCCATTCACATTGAACGATCCTAGAGGAGTCGCAGTACCTGGAAACCTTGGCAGCCTGGGCTTTGGCTTCTGGACCTGAGGCCTGTGCTCCACATGATAGTCAAACTGCGGTCTGGGAGCAGGCGGAGGAACCAGAATGGGCCAGCGGATGGTGACAAGTTGACCACGATCGAATGCTTTCTCAATGGTGTGAGGCCTTGGAGGCGGTACATGAGCAGAGGCATTGACTTGGGCTTCAAGCTACACATTGGCTTCAGGTGCAACATTTACTTCCAGCACCATATTCATTGCAGGCGCCACATTAGCTTCAGCAATGACAACGTCATTGGCTTCAGTAGCGTTGTTGGTGGCCGCCTCAGTGTTTTCAACCTCCACTTGAGTAGCTGGAGGGTCAGGCACTGACTCGTTTTCCTTGAGAACAACATCTTGGTTGGTAGGGGGTGTGGCAACTCGCTCTTCTTCTTGACGGGTGATACGTCTCCATCGTATCTACTTTTCCAAACACTTTTGCCCTTGTTTTGGACTCTAACTTGCATGATTTGAATGGAACTAACCCGAACTGACGCTGTTTTCAGCAGAATTACCATGGTGTTATTTATGTGCAGAAACAAACGTTCTCGGAATGACCTGAAACTTCGCGGAGCAACTTTTTGGAAAATATAAAAATACCTGCAAAAGATGAAGGCCAGGGGCCCACCACCTGTCCATGAGGGTGGGGGGCGCGCCTGCCCCCCTAGTGCACGCCCCCTACCTCGTGGGCCCCCTAGTGCCTCTTAGACTCCAACTCCAACTCTATATATTGTGTTTCGGGGAGAAAAAAAGCAGGGAGAAGAAATCATCATGTTTTACGATATGGAGCCACCGCCAAGCCCTAAAACCTCTCGGGAGGGCTGATCCGGAGTCCGTTTGGGGCTCCGGAGAGGGGAATCCGCCGCCATCGTCATCATCAACCATCCTCCATCACCAATTTCATGATGCTCACCGCCGTGCGTGAGTAATTCCATCGTAGGCTTGCTGGACGGTGATGGGTTGGATGGGATCTATCATGTAATGGAGTTAGTTTTGTTAGGGTTTGATCCCTAGTATCCACTATGTTCTGAGGTTGATGTTGGTATGACTTTGCTATGCTTAATGCTTGTCACTAGGGCCCGAGTGCCATGATTTCAGATCTGAACCTATTATGTTTTCATCAATATATGAGTGTTCTTGATCCTATCTTGCAAGTCTATAGTCACCTATTATGTTTTATGATCCGTTAACCCCGAAGTGACAATAATCGGGATACTTACCGGTGATGACCGTAGTTTGAGGAGTTCATGTATTCACTATGTGTTAATGCTTTGTTCCGGTTCTCTATTAAAAGGAGGCCTTAATATCCCTTAGTTTCCGTAAGGACCCCGCTGCCACGGGAGGGTAGGACAAAAGATGTCATGCAAGTTCTTTTCCATAAGCACGTATGACTATGTTCGGAATACATGCCTACATTATATCAATGAACTGGAGCTAGTTCTGTGTCACCCTAGGTTATGACTGTTACATGATGAACCGCATCCAGCATAATTCTCCATCACCAATCCATTGCCTACGAGCTTTGCATATATTGTTCTTCGCTTATTTACTTTTCCGTTGCTATTGCTATCATCACTACAAAATACCAAAAACATTACTTTTACTACTGTTACCTTTTGCCACCGTTACCACTACTATCATATTACTTTGCTACTAAACACTTTGCTACAGATATTAAGTTTCCAGGTGTGGTTGAATTGACAACTCAGCTGCTAATACTTGAGAATATTCTTTGGCTCCCCTTGTGTCGAATCAATAAATTTGGGTTGAATACTCTACCCTCAAAACTGTTGCGATCCCCTATACTTGTGGGTTATCAAGACTATTTTCTGGCACCGTTGCCGGGGAGCATAGCTCTATTCTTTGAGTCACTTGGGATATATATCTGCTTATCATTATGAAGAACTTGAAAGACCCAAGAACCAAGATTTATCCCTCAACTACGAGGGGAGGTAAGGAACTGCCATCTAGCTCTTCACTTGATTCACCTTCTGTTTTGAGTAAGCTTGCGACACCTACACCTGCTTCTGCTATTCGTTCTGATATGTCGCATGTTATTGATGATGCCACTTCTGCTATGCATGATACTTATGATGAAACTACTTCTATGCTTGATACTACTATGCCACTTGGTGATTTTCTTGATGAACAACTTGCTAGGGCTAGAGAAATTGAAAATATTGAATCTGATGATACTGATAAAAGTGATGATGAAGAATCACTTGTTATTCCTAAGGGTTATGTTTTTGATCAAGAAGCTTCTTTAGCACTTTTAGCTTGCAAAGATAGATATGAACTCAAAAGGTTATTAGCTAAATGGAATAAGCAATCTCTAAATGCTAGAATGAAACCTGACCCTGCTTTTGCTACTTCACCTATCTGTGTTACTGATAAGGATTATGAATTCTCTGTTGATCCTGATATAATTACTTTGGTTGAATCTGATCCTTTTCATGGTTATGAATCTGAAACTGTTGTGGCACATCTTACTAAACTGAATGATATAGCCACCCTGTTCACTAAAGATGAGAGAACTCGTTACTTTTATATCCTTAAAATATTTCCATTCTCATTAAAAGGTGATGCTAAGATATGGTTTAATTCTCTTGATCCTGGTTGTGTGCGTAGTCCCCAGGATATGATTTATTACTTCTCTGCTAAATATTTCCCTGCTCATAAGAAACAAGCTGCTTTAAGGGATATATATAATTTTGTGCAAATTGAAGAAGAGAGTCTTCCACAAGCTTGGGGGAGGCTTCTCCAATTACTTAATGCTTTGCCTGATCATCCTCTTAAGAAAAATGAAATACTTGATATCTTTTATAATGGACTAACCGATGCTTCCAGAGATTACATGGATAGTTGTGCTGGTTCTGTTTTCAGGGAAAGAACGCCGGATGAAGCTGAAATTCTATTGAATAATATGTTGACAAATGAAAATAATTGGACACCTTCGGAGCCAATTCCTGAGCTTATTCGTAAACCAACTCCGAAGAAGAGGGGTATTCTATTTCTCAGTCGTGAAGATATGCAAGAGGCAAAGAAATCTATGAAAGAAAAAGGTATTAAAGCTGAAGATGTTAAGAATTTACCTCCTATTGAAGAGATACATGGTCTTAATTTACCGCCTGTTAAAGAAACATATGATCTTAATCCTTTACCTATTGAAGAAACTCATGGTCTTGATAACCCGACACAGGTAGTAAAGGTAAATTCTCTCTATAGATATGATAAAGCTGAAATCCATTTTACTAAGTTTGCTAGCCCATGCTTAGATGAGTTTAATAAATTGATGGCTAAGCAAGAAGACTTTAATGCTTATTTTGGTAGACAATTGAAATACAATTCAAATATGCTTGAACACCTGGGTGATTATATGGCTAATGTTAAAGGTGAACTTAAACTTATTAGTAAACATGCTTCTATGGTTACCACTTAAGTAGAACAAGTACTTAAAGCTCAAAATGATTTGCTCAATGAATTAAATAGTAAGGATAATGATAATGCTGTTAGAGTTATGACTAGAAGTGGTAGAATGACTCAGGAACCTTTGTATCCTGAAGGCCATCCTAAGAGAATTGAGCAAGATTCTCAGAGAAATAATATAGATGCACCTAGTTCTTCTAAAAAGAAGAAAAAGAAAAATGACAGGACTTTGCATGCTTCTAGTGATCCTATTGTTGAAACACCTAAGAATCCAAATGATATCTCTATTTTTGATGCTGAAACACAATCTGATAAAGAACCTGAAACTAGTGATAATGTTAATAATAATGTTCATGATGATCCTCAACTTAGTAATGATAATGATATAGAAATTGAACCTGCTGTTGATCTTGATAACCCACAATCAAAGAATCAACGTTATGATAAGAAAGACTTTGTTGCTAGGAAACATGGTAAAGAAAGAGAGCCTTGGGTTCCGAAACCCATGCCTTTTCCTCCCAAACCATCCAAGAAAAAGGATGATGAGGATTTTGAGCGCTTTGCTGAAATGATTAGACCTATCTTTTTGCGTATGCGATTAACTGATATACTCAAAACCAATCCTTATGCTAAGTACATGAAAGATATAATTACAAATAAAAGAAAGATACCAAAAGCTGAAATTTCCATCATGCTTGCTAATTATAATTTTAAGGGTGGAATACCAAACAAAATTGGAGATCCAGGAGTACCCACTATACCATGCTCTATTAAAAGAAACTATGTTAAAACTGCTTTATGTGATCCTGGAGCTGGTGTTAGTGTTATGCCTCTCTCTTTATATCGTAGACTTGATTTGAATAAGTTGACACCTACTGAAATATCTTTGCAAATGGCTGATAAATCAACTGCTATACCTGTCGGTATTTGTGAGGATGTGCCTGTTGTAGTTGCAAACGTTACTATTTTAACGAACTTTGTTATTCTTGATATTCCCGAGGATGATAGTATGTTTATTATTCTTGGAAGACCCTTTTTGAATACTGCAGGGGCTGTTATTGATTGCACTAAAGGCAATGTCACTTTTCATGTTAATGGTAATGAGCACACGGTACACTTTCCGAGGAAACAACCTCAAGTTCATAGTATCAACTCTATTGGAAAAATTCCATCGATTATATTTGGAGGTTTTGAATTTCCTCTTCCTACTGTCAAGAAGAAATATGATATTCTTATTATTGGGGATGTGCATATCCTAGTTGAGGTAACATAGTGTTATTCGAAATTTCTCCAGTTCCATGTTATTCGGAATGAGTTCGTTAACAAGACTTGATCAACCTTGTTAGTGGATTCCTTTTTGATGATCATGAGATGGATGAAACTAGAAGGCACAACCTTCTGTACCCCACTTTTACTTTTTGTTATTTATAATAAATAAAATGAAAATAAATATTTTTTTGGCTGTTATCTGATTATCCGTGCAATACAAAAATACCTCGAAAATAAAAGTTCTCCAAATGCCCTGAAATTTAAATATGATTTTTTCCCAGAATATTTGAGAATATTTGGCACTGAGAACACAGTAGGGGGGTCAACCACCTGCCCACGAGGGTGGAGGGCGCGCCCCCCTGCCTCATGGGCCCACGGTGGCCCTCCTCCACTTATCCTTTCACCCACACACTCCTTCTTCCTCCCCCAAACACGAATATCCAGCTCAAACCCGAGTCCAAGCTCATTTTGCTGCCATTTTCGATCTCCTTGCTCAAAGCACCTCTCACAAAACTGCTTGGGGAGATTGTTCCTTGGTATGTGACTCCTCCATTGGTCCAATTATTTTTTGTTCCAGTGCTTTATTCATTGCAAATTTTTGCTGCTTAGGTGACCCTGTTCTCGAGCTCGCATGTCAAATTTATATGGTCAAAAGTAGTTTTGATGCATGATATAGGCTCTAGGCACTTGTAGGAGTAGTTGCTATCAATATTATTGAGTTTTTACTTTTATTTTGAAGTTACTAAAAAAATTTCAGAAACTTTTCAGAGGAAGAAATATGCTTAGGAAAATGTTCCAAGGTCTCAAGGAAGCAAGGACCCAGGCTTGCAATGCGTAATGCTGATGAAGAGCCACCAAGAGACGCTCTAGTGCGTCCTTGTGAGTGGCCTTCTGAAAATTTTATGGATCAAGCAGGAATTAAAGAAGAATTCAACGCATATTTGCGTAACGCCGATCTTGTGAGCTTCGAGGAAGAGAAGTGCAGTCGGTATCACAATCTCACCAGCACCTTTGTGAGGAGGTTTGAATTTTCATCTTCACGTAATTCTCCAACTGTCCTGTTTGATATTTATGAAAATTCTTATACTATGGACTTAGAGGACTTTACCACTGCTTTGCAAACTTCCACAATGGTGTAGTATAAGGGATCCTCGCAAATCTGAATTTAGAGATTTTCTTGCTAGTATAACTGTGGGAGAATCTAGAGATATAACACAAGCTACCATAGGGAGCATTCACTTTCCTGCTATACATTATTTTGCTCTCTTCATAGGTAGATGCATTAATGGTAAAGATGAGGCATGTCACATGTGTGTCCCTGACCTCAGCATTCTTAGGAGTGATGTGTTAGAAGACAAATCTTATAACTTGGGAGCCATTGTTGCACGTAGGTTGCATCTTAATAGATTTAATGGAGATTTCTTTGGTGGAATTTATGCAACCCGCATAGCTAATTTTCTTGGTGTATCCATACGCGAAGATGATATTGAATTACCTCCTACTTACCTAGACTTTAATGCTATTGTTCACCACCAGTTTGTCGAGAGGAATGAATCGTCTCTCCAGTATCGACTAATCTTTGACAGACGCCGTGCTGTCCATATTACTCTCCCTGCTCCTACCTTCTTTGATCATCAGGCAAAAGGAAGATATGTTATTACCATAGAGGAGGCAGATGAGTACGAGAGGAGAGCGGAGGCCGCTCGTTGCCATGCTGCAGCTCAGCACGCGATAGCCGCTGCATGTATCGCAGTACGACCCCAACTATTATTATGGATATCCGCCAGGCCAGCCGTGGCCATAAACCAACTTAGGCCAAAAGCCTAAGCTTGGGGGAGTACATATTTCCCACCGACATTACATTTATGTTCACACACTTATTGCTAGATGTCGGTGCTCATACTTTTTCATTGTATCATCGATGCTAGTTTATTTTCCTTTTTTATGCTTTCTTCTTGTGTGTTTAATAAACCTTAAGAAAAACCAAAAAAATTAGTTGTAGCTTTTAGTTAGTTTAATTTCCATGCTTGTAGTAGTAACTAAAAAGAAAACCCAAAAAGATTTCCTATTCTTCTTTTACTTGTTGGGAGCTCTCCCGTGTAAATAGTTTTATTTCTTTTCTTTTCTTTGGGGATCGATAGGAGAAGACCATAATTAAATTGTTGAAGTGGCTCTTATATGCATTATTGTTGATCTGACAAAAGAGCCCATATTGCCTTGTTTTCTCATGTTTATTGAATGCTTGCAGATTCCAGCTTAGTCCAATGCACGTGCACTATTATTATTATTCACATCGTTCGGTCGTGCAAGTGAAAGGCAATTATGACAATATATGATGGACTGACTGAGATGAGAAAAGCTGGTATGAACTCGACCTCTTTTGTTTTTGTAAATATGATTAGTTCATCGTTCCTGATTCAGCCTATTATGAATAAACATGTTTGCAATGACAACTAGAGATCATAGTGCTTATGCCATGCTTGATTATCTATGAGTTATAATGGTTTACCTTGCGTGCCAACATGCTATTAAAATGGTTATGATGTGGTATGATAGGGTGGTATCCTCCTCTAAATGATTTAAGTGACTTGACTTGGCGCATGTTCACGCATGTAGTTGAAACAAAATCGACATAGCCTTCATGATATTTATGTTCATGGTGGATTATATCCTACTCATGCTTGCATTCGGTGTTGATTAATTTTAATGCATGTTCATGACTGTTGTCGCTCTCTAGCTGGTCGCTTCCCAATCTTTTGCTAGCCTTCACCTGTACTAAGCGGGAATACTGCTTGTGCATCTAATCCCTTAAACCCCAAAGTTATTCCACATGAGTCCACTATACCTACCTATATACGGTATCTACCTGCCGTTCCAAGTAAATTTGTATGTGCCAAACTCTAAACCTTCAAATAAATATCTCATGTATCAACTAGGGCTGTCTGTATCTTCCATGTTAGGCAGGTTATTCTCAAGAGGAGCGGACTCCGCTCCTCACTCACGAGATAAATGGCTCATCACCGGAATGCCCAGTCCCATGCTTTATGCAAACTAAATCAAAATAATTGCAAAAAAAACTCCCCTTGGGACTCTTGTTAGTTGGAGGCACTCGTTGTTTTGAGCAAGCCATGGATTGATGCTTGTTGTTGGAAGGGGGAGTATAAACTTTACCATTCTGTTTGGGAACCGCCTATAATGTGTGTAGCATGGAAGATATCGCCATCTCTTGGTTGTTATGTTGACAATGAAAGTATACCACTCAAAATATTATTCACCTCTATTTCAAAACTGAGCTCTGGCACCTCTACAAATCCCCGCTTCCCTCTGCGAAGGGCCTATCTATTTACTTTTATGTTGAGTCATCATTCTCTTATTAAAAAGCACCAGTTGGAGAGCACCGCTGTCATTTGCATTCATTACTATTAGTTTACATTGAGTATGACTTGACTGGATCTCTTTTACCATGAATTACAATGTCTAGTCAGTCCTCGATCTTTAAAGGTGCTCTGCATTTATGTTTTGCGGTCTCAGAAAGGGCTAGCGAGATACCATCTTGTTATATCATATTATGATTGTTTTGAGAAAGTGTTGTCATCCGAGATTTCTTATTATTGCTCGCTAGTTGATTATGCTATTGATATGAGTAAACTTGAGACCTAAGCATTATTGTAAATGTGGTTAGTTATAATCTTTGCTGAAAACTTGAATGCTGGCTTTACATATTTACAACAACAAGAGTAAACAGAGTTTGTAAAAGTTTTTCTTTATCACTTTCAGTTTGTCAACTGAATTGCTTGAGGACAAGCAAAGGTTTAAGCTTGGGGGAGTTGATACGTCTCCATCGTATCTACTTTTCCAAACACTTTTGCCCTTGTTTTAGACTCTAACTTGCATGATTTGAATGGAACCAACCCGGACTGACGTTGTTTTCAGCAGAATTACCATGGTGTTATTTATGTGCAGAAACAAACGTTCTCGGAATGACCTGAAACTTCACGGAGCAACTTTTTGGAAAATATAAAAAATACCTACAAAAGATGAAGGCCAGGGGGCCCACCACGTGTCCACGAGGGTGGAGGGCGCGCCCCCTACCTCGTGGGCCCTTGGTGCCTCTCTGACTCCAACTCCAACTCTATATATTGTGTTTCGGGGAGAGAAAAATCAGGGTGAAGATATCATCGTGTTTTATGATACAGAGCTGCCGCCAAGCCCTAAAACCTCTCGGGAGGGCTGACCTGGAGTCCGTTCGGGGCTCCGGAGTGGGGAATCCGTCGCCATCGTCATCATCAACCATCCTCCATCACCAATTTCATGATGCTCACCGCCGTGCGTGAGTAATTCCATTGTAGGCTTGCTGGACGGTGATGGGTTGGATGGGATCTATCATGTAATCAAGTTAGTTTTGTTAGGGTTTGATCCCTAGCATCCACTATGTTCTGAGATTGATGTTGCTATGACTTTGCTATGCTTAATGCTTGTCACTAGGGCCTGAGTGCCATGATTTCAGATCTGAACCTATTATGTTTTCATCAATATATGAGTGTTTTTGATCCTATCTTGCAAGTCTATAGTCACCTATTATGTGTCATGATCCGTTAACCTCGAAGTGACAATAATCGGGATACTTACCGGTGATGACCGTAGTTTGAGGAGTTCATGTATTCACTATGTGTTAATGCTTTGTTCCGGTTCTCTATTAAAAGGAGGCCTTAATATCCCTTAGTTTTCGTAAGGACCCCGCTGCCACGGGAGGGTAGGACAAAAGATGTCATGCAAGTTCTTTTTCATAAGCATGTATGACTATGTTCGGAATACATGCCTACATTATATCAATGAACTGGAGCTAGTTCCGTTTCACCCTAGGTTATGACTGTTACATGATGAACCGCATTCGGCATAATTCTCCATCACCGTTCCATTGCCTATGAGCTTTCCATATTTTGTTCTTCGCTTATTTACTTTTCCGTTGCTATTGCTATCATCACTACAAAATACTAAAAACATTACTTTTACTACTGTTACCTTTTGCCACCGTTTCCACTACTATCATATTACTTTGCTACTAAACACTTTGCTGCATATATTAAGTTTCCAGGTGTGGTTGAATTGACAACTCAGCTGCTAATACTTGAGAATATTCTTTGGCTCCCCTTGTGTCGAATCAATAAATTTGGGTTGAATACTCTACCGTCAAAAACTGTTGCGATCCCCTATACTTGTGGGTTATCAACAGGGTTCTTGTTGGTCATCGGCGGATGCAGCCGGAATGTCTTCAGCAGCTTCTACTTTGGACTCAGAGACGTTTGTAGTGGGAGTGGCGTCAGGAAACACTTGTCATGCCACTGAGTTGTTTTGCACTTCTCCTTCTGGAATGCTCGACATGGTGACCTGTGACCTAGGGCCTTTGCGAAGCTTGCAGAATGCGGGCGACGCCTTTGGAGATGGGGTTGTCTTCACCATGTAATTGTCATCATCAAGTACTGGAGCGGTAACTTGAGGAGGGGGAGTACTGGGTGTGTCTTGGCTTGGTGTGTCTTGGGGGTGATCGGCCCATGATGCATCCTGAGCAATTGGCGTCAAGGGACGACCAATGCTGATGAGTTCGCTATTCGTGAGAACAGGCGATGATACTGGTTGGTGCTTGATCTGAGGAAGGACTTCATCATCATCTAAATTGTCATGATGACCAATGTCTTCAGCTTCAGGAGCCTCTGTGGAAGCAGGCTCATGAAGTACTAGTTGACGTTCTTGGTTGGTGGATGCAGGACGAGCAACTGAGATGGGCTCGACAAAGAGGGGCTTTGAGGGAGTAGCCCGATCTTTCTTCGAAGACTTTGTCTTCCGCTTCTTGGTCTGTGGGGCATCATCAGTGGCATTCTTGTTCTTGCGCTTTCTAGATTCAGCCTCAGCTGCCCTTGTCTTCTTTAGTTCTGAAGCAGCTGTGGGGACCTTAGGCTTCGAGCCTGTCATGCTGGCAGGGAAGACAATGCGAGGTGCTTCCCGCCCTGATGCTTCAGCTTGGGCCACAACATGCTTCTTCTTTTTGGTAGCCAACTTGGGGTCGATGCCAGGACGCCCATGTGCCTTGCGCTTTTCGGCCTCATTGTGCGCTTGCACACATTTCTCAGCGAAGTATTTCATTCGCTCTCTTGAACCTTTAGCTTCTTCACGTTTATTGTGAAACTGCTCCTTGAGCTCATGCAACATCTTCTTGAAGCTTTGAACATTAGCCAGGCTGAGATTGGCCATGTTCCTCTTGAATTGAGCTTTCTCATGATCAATCTTGTTTTTCAATTCAATGAACTTCTAAGCCAGAGCCAGATCATTAGCAATGGCACTGTGGAAAGAGACACTGATGCCA
The DNA here is from genome assembly GCF_002162155.2 of Triticum dicoccoides. Lineage (NCBI taxonomy): Eukaryota > Viridiplantae > Streptophyta > Magnoliopsida > Poales > Poaceae > Triticum > Triticum dicoccoides. Next base: position 156,936,787 of record NC_041390.1, on the reverse strand, counting down.
ATTGGAAGCTCAAGGTCATCGATGCTGATGCTGGGGTTTTCAAACCATTCATCAATGAAGTTGTTCAAAATATCCACATCAAAGAGGGGCAGATCATTGAAGATCTCCGCCTCCTCCTTGCTCTTTATGAGCATCTCAAGAGCATCATCACCAAGATCGTCGTCGCTGGACAGATCAATGGTGGCTTCTTCATTCCGCAAAATATCAGCTAGGGTCAGTTCTTGCCGAGAGCGCTGGATGGGCTTCTTCTGCTTTGAAGACTTCTCGGTCTTCTTGGAGATGTGAGAAAGATCTTCAGACTGCACACTTGCTTCAGGAGGTGCAGTGGCGAGTGGCTTCGCACACGAAGCTTTAGGTGCAGCAAAGGGCTTTGAAGCCTTAGATTGTTTCTGCTTCTGTGGCTTAGGTGGAGCTGGCGCTTCATCAGTGTCAGCATCGTTATCAGAGTGCTCCACGGCTTCCCCCCTGAAATAGCAATTTGAGTGAGGAGACCTTCGAGGTTGTATAAAGGCCTGATGATATTGGGTTTAGCATCACGAGTGCCATCAGCCCGAGGAGCAGATGGACCGGGGTTGAAGTCGAGTCCAAATGCTTTCTTGTTCTTCACATCAGAATCCTTGGCAAACTTGTAGTTGCGCTTGAATAGATTGTCCTCACAACACCATAGCATAGAAGATGGGTCAGCATTCTCTGGCTGTGGTCCGCGAACCATGCAAGGATAGAAACTTTGAGCAATGGCTTCAGTTCTGGACCTAGGTGGAAGTTTTTTGAAGAGGATGTCTCCCCGTGGTTGCTTGATGGCATTCTTCTCCACATACTCTATAGTCACAAATCTGTACAAAAACCATTGTTCAGCCAAGTATCTGCGGATCCATTGGATTCGAGTCTTGCATTGGCCATAGCTCTCTTCAGGATCAGTCTTGTATAACTCATAGAGATCTTTGGGAAAATCCTTTGATGTGCCCCCACGGCGCTGTCTGCCGCCCTTTCTTGCTGACTTTTCTGTCGTCATGAAGTTCAAACTGAATGGCTTCAGAACTTGCAAAGGCTTCCGTCCGCTGGTCAGACAGGAACCGGCTTCAGGAGAATAGATGTGACACCGTAAGAACTCTGCAAATGAATGCAGACTATGAGAACCAAGGGATTCTCCCACGGACATGTACATGTGACAGCATTAGAGATGCGAGGGAAGGGGAAGAGGTCGTATGCATTCTCAGAAGATTTTGAAGATAAATCAGTTTCAAAACATTGACCTCATAGCGCGAAGAATTTCACTTATTTGTTGAGAGTTGGTTCCAGATTTGTATGAGTCCAAGAATAGGTACAAGTGAGGAATCTAACTAGTAGTGAAGCATAAGTGAATATACTAGGCATGATATGAGATGCAGAACATGATAGATCCAATTTTGTAGGTTTAGAAAGCACTTTTGGTGGAGAGGGATGGATCTATCGGATCAAAAAGGCAGTAAAAGGTAAGTTTTAATTACCACATGAAGAACTGCTAGACGGAGTGGAGTTGGAGGCCGAGCAGTTCAATCTGCCGTGCCCTAACTTGGCTGCGGAAGACACCTACAGCGGCGGCGGAGGAGACGAGGCCCGCGGCCGGCGTGAGGACGGCGTCGGTGAGGTTGCGGCAACTAAGCGCTTCGTCGCCGGCGTCGTCGAGAGCTAGCGGTGGCGCTAGGGTTTGCGCGAGGTGGAGAGGTAGGAGAAGGATTTTGACCATGATGTGATGTGTATTTATAAGGAAAGGGACATCACAGCGCAATTACGCAGGTGCCCCTGGCGGTTCACATCTGAGGGACACGTGGCAAGCATGCAACACATTGAAAGTTGTTCCATGTTCCCACGCACACCTGGACTGTCGAGTGGTCGTTCCGGCTTCTCCAGGTTTCAGGAAATAAGGATATATCATTTAAACCGGATTCAATTTTTGTCTCTGTATCTTCTGCTGACAAGGACACAGAGAAGACATTTGCCAGTTTCAATAGAATGCATATGATTTGGATAGGTAGAATTTGGGGTAGAAGCATAGAAGAGGTTAGGGTCCGATCACATTCACTTAGATCAAAAAATAAGCAAGAAGACATAGCTATAAGTGAATGTTGTAGAGGACAGAACACAAATATATGCATATATATAAATAAGACAAAATCAACATTGTGAAGATAAACATGAAGTCAAATTAACGTTGAAGACAAAGTAAATGCGAAGACTTTGCAAATGACACGCCAGATGAAACACTACAAACAAGAATTTGGTGGTGGCGTTACCCACCGTATAGGAAGTATTTGACCCAGACACGGCGCACAATTATCGTGGCGCTCCGAAGTCAAATTCCGAGTTAATGTATTCACACTTAGAGTGTATGTCTTCATTGATTGAAGATATACGTTACTTCGTGTGTTGCACATCTAAGTCATCAATATGCATAACTGTTAGGATGAGTGTCCAATCACAGGACATTTGAGGATTCTAAGATATTTAGCTCACACCGCAACTTGCAAAACCTTTTCTCCTCCAAGGGCTTTGTGAAGATATCTGCCAATTGCTCTTCAGTGTTGACGTGAATGATATCAATATCTTCCTTCATGACATGATCTCTGAGAAAGTGATGACAAATTTCAATGTGCTTTGTCTTCGAGTGCTGAACTGGGTTGTTGGCAATCTTGATGGCGCTTTCATTGTTGCAGTAGAGTGGCACTTGCTTCAGATGGATGCCATAATCCTTGAGAGTTTGCTTCATCCATAGAAGTTGAGCGCAGCAAGATCCAGCAGCAATGTATTCAGATTCAGAAGTGGAGAGAGACACACACAGTTCTGCTTCTTTGAAGACCAACAAACAAGTGATCGTCCCAGAAAGTGACATATCCTTGATGTGGACTTACGATCAACTTTGTCACCAGCATAATCAGCATCTGAGAATCCAACTAGATCAAACTCTAAGCCCTTTGGATACCATAATCCTAGTGTTGGGGTGTAAGCCAAATATCGAAGAATTCGCTTCACAGCTAAGTGATGCGATTCCTTTGGTGCCGCTTGGAATCGGGCACACATGCAAACACTAATCATGATATCTGGCCTAGATGCACATAAATAGAGTAAAGAACCAATCATGGAGCAGTATACCTTTTGATCGAACTCTTTACCATTGTCGTCGGGGCCTAGATGACTTTTGGTTGGCATTGGCGTCATGTATCCCTTGCAATCTTGCATTCCAAACTTCTTCAGGAAATCCTTGAGATATTTCTCTTGAGATATGAAGATGTCGTTGCTTTGCTGACGAATTTGAAGACCTAGGAAGAACTTCAGCTCACCCATCATGGACATCTGATATTGCTCTTGCATCATGTGTCCAAACTCATCACTGTATCTCTTGTAAGTGTAGCCAAAGATAATGTCATCCACATAGATTTGGCACACAAACAGTTCCCCATCATATGTCTTCATGAAGAGTGTAGGATCTAGGGAACCAGGTTTGAAGCCTTTGCTCTTCAGGAAGTCTTCCACTGTGTCATACCAAGCACGAGGGGCTTGTTTGAGGCCATACAGTGCCTTGTTGAGCTTGTAAACCATATCAGGATGTTTTGGGTCTTCAAAGCCAGGTGGTTGTGCAACATACACTTCTTCTTCAATTTTGCCATTGAGAAAGGCACTTTTCACATCCATTTGATACAAAAGGATGTTGTGATGGTTGGCATAGGCTAGTAGTACGCGAATGGCTTCAAGCCTAGCCACTGGAGCAAACGTTTCGTCGAAATAAATCCCTTCAACTTGAGTGTATCCTTGAGCAACGAGACAAGCCTTGTTTCTGACAACTTGACCATGCTCATCTTGTTTGTTGCGATAGATCCATTTTGTGCCTATGATATTGTGTTTGCGAGGATCAGGATGCTTGACCAGTTCCCATACATTGTTCAGCTCGAACTGTTGAAGCTCTTCTTGCATAGCTTGTATCCATTCAGGTTCCATGAAGGCTTCAGCAACTTTCTTGGGTTCAGATATGGAGACAAATGCAAAGAGCCCACAGAAATTTGCTAGCTGTGTTGCCCTTGAACGAGTAAGGGGACCAGGTGCATTGATGCTATCAATTATCTTCTCAATCTGTACTTCATTTGCAACACGAGGATGAACTGGACAAAGATTTTGCTCTTGTTGATCATTGTCTTCATTTTGAGCATTGGCGTCAGGCTGAACATTATCTTCAGGTTGATTAGGCATAGAAATGATAAGTTCCTCTTCAGCCTGTGCCTTTGAAGGTATGATTTCTCCAGTACCCATAAGCTTGATGGATTCACTTGGTGAGACTTCATTTAACACATTTGGCAGGTGCTCTTTTTGTGAGCCATTAGTTTCATCGAACCGCACATTCACAGTTTCAACCACTTTATAGTGAAAGAGGTTGAAGACTCTGTAGGAGTGTGAATCCTTTCTGTAACCAAGCATAAAACCTTCATGTGCTTTTAGTGCAAATTTTGAAGTGTGATGTGGATCCTTGATCCAGCACCTAGCACCAAATACTCTGAAGTAGCTTACATTTGGCTTCTTACCAGTCAGGAGCTCATAGGATGTCTTCTTCAGAAGCTTGAAGATAAACACGGTTGATGACATGGCATGCAGTATCAATGGCTTCGGGCCAGAACTTCCTTGGAGTCTTGTACTCATCAAGCATCATTCGAGCCATCTCAATGAGTGTTCTGTTCTTGCGCTCCACGATGCCATTCTGCTGAGGTGTATATGGAGCAGAGAACTCATGAGTGATACCCAAGGTATCAAGATAAGTGTCGAGGCTTGTGTTCTTAAACTCTATCCCGTTGTCACTTCTGATGTGCTTGATCTTGATGCCATAGTTTGTCATGGCACGATTGGCGAAGCGTCTGAAGACATCCTGCACTTCAGTATTGTAGAGGATTATATGCATCCATGTATATCTTGAATAATCATCAACAATGACGAAGACATAGAGGCAAGCAATGGTAGTAAGAGTAGAGTAGTGAGTAGGACCAAATAAGTCCATGTGAAGCAGCTGGAAGGGTTGAGATGTCGTCATGGTAGTTTTCGAGGGATGCTTGGCCCTTGTCATCTTCCCGGCTTCGCAGGCACCACACAGATGATCTTTCTTGAACTTGACGCCCTCGATGCCTACGACATGCTTCTTCTTCACGAGAGTGTACAAGTTTCTCATGCCGGCATGCCCTAGCCTCTGATGCCAGAGCCAGCACTCTGAAGCTTTTGCTAGAAGACATACGGCCATCTGTGGTCCTGCTGAGAAATCTACCATGTACAGATCACCTTTTCGGTACCCTTCAAAGACTAGAGACTTGTCAGATTCCATTAGAACAAGGAAGCTATATTTTCCAAATATCACAATCATGTTCAAGTCACAAAGCATTGAGACAAACATTAAGTTGAAACCAAGGGATTCAACAAGCATCACTTTATCCATGTGCTGATCCTTTGAGATTGCAACTCTACCTAGACCTAATACGTTGCTTTTACCAGTGTTAGCAAATGTGATATGACTCTTGTCAGACGGATGTAAGGTTGAGTCCATGAGAAGACTTTGATCGCCAGTCATGTGGTTAGTGCATCCACTGTCAATAATCCATTTTGAAGCAGCTGGTGTCATACCCTACAGTGCAGTTAGGGGGATAGGCTTCACGGAGAGTATTGTGAAGCATAAACATTTGACGAGCAAGTGGATTATGAAAGCTCAGATCCAGGTTAGGACTGATAGGATGATTGGCAAGCGATTCAGGAACGAAATATCCATGTTCAAGTCACAAAGCATTGAGACAAACATTAAGTTGAAACCAAGGGATTCAACAAGCATCACTTTATCCATGTGCTGATCCTTTGAGATTGCAACTCTACCTAGACCTAATACGTTGCTTTTACCAGTGTTAGCAAATGTGATATGACTCTTGTCAGACGGATGTAAGGTTGAGTCCATGAGAAGACTTTGATCGCCAGTCATGTGGTTAGTGCATCCACTGTCAATAATCCATTTTGAAGCAGCTGGTGTCATACCCTACAGTGCAGTTAGGGGGATAGGCTTCACGGAGAGTATTGTGAAGCATAAACATTTGACGAGCAAGTGGATTATGAAAGCTCAGATCCAGGTTAGGACTGATAGGATGATTGGCAAGCGATTCAGGAACGAAATACATAATAAGACCATTTGGGCATTTTATCTTGAGCCCCACAAGATGTTTTAGGTCCCCAGCAATAGCATCTGACGCCTTTGATTTCCAGCTGGAGACCTTTCCCTGTAAAAGAGAGTTAAGTTTTCTTAACCACCCACATCTTCAGGGGTGGCTTCAAAGCAATGAGTCTAAGTGCAGCATATGAGAACTTTGGCTTTGGAGCCCTAGCAAATAGTCTTGCAGGAGGTGAATAATACTCATAATAATAACTAGAGTAATTCTTGGTCTTATGAACATGGCGGTTTGATGAAACACGCTCATATTCATAGGCCTGAGTATGGTTTCCCTGCAAAACATTTGTGTTAGGGTGACTCTGGTGAGTCCTCTGTCTATATGAAGCCTTTGAACCATATGAAGCCTTTGGTCTGGGGTTTGTCTTCTTCCCAGGTGGTGTCATGATGACATTGACCTGAAGATTTTCAAGACAACTCTTGGGCACCCAGATCTTCTTCAAAGGTGGTCCATTCCTGCAGTTAGTACCAATATACCTGGCAAATACTTCACCATTCTGATTCTTAAACAGTTTATAGTTTGCATCAAAGGATTCATCAATGATAATCCGGTTAGCACAAGTTAAGCCAGATAAGGTAGATGGATCCACTGAAGGTCCCTTTGCAGCAACCCATTTGGTTTTGGGGTACTGCTCAGGCTTCCAGTAAGAACCATCAACATTCATTTTCCTGTCAAACCCAACACCCTCTTTCCTAGGGTTTCGGTTCAGAATCTGTTTCTTGAGGACATCACATAGTGTCTGATGCCCTTTGAGACTTTTGTACATTCCTGTCTCAAGCAATGTCTTCAACCTGGCATTCTCATCAGCAATAGTAGTGGTATCCTCAGCAGAGGGGTTAGTTACCACATCAACAGTTGAAGATATTGCAACAGTAGCAGTAGAACATCCAGCAACAGAAGTAGCATTATCATGCTGAAGGCATTTTAGACATCGTGGTTCAAATCCTTCCTGAGCGGAACTGATCTGTTGAGCGCGAAGTAACTCGTTCTCCTTTTGAAGATCTTCATGAGCCGATCTCAAGTTCTCAAGATCTTGCTTCCTTTGAGGATAATCATAGGAGAGCTTTTCATGAGTAGTTGATAGCGTTTCATGATGACTTTCAAGTTCTTTGTACATAACATGAAGATTTTTAGTGTCTTTAATTAAGGACTGAGTTCGAGTCATTTCCGCATCCAACATGTCATCGCTTTTGTATAACAGTTTTTGAATATGTTCCATAGCAGTCTATTGTTGCGTTGCAATTTTAGCAAGTGTTTTGTAGCTAGGTTTAGATTTACATTCAGAGTCATCTTCACTAGATGTTTGATAGTGAGCATCGCGTGAGTTTACCTTGGCACCATGTGCCATGAAGCAGTAGGTGGGAGCAGAGTCATCCTCGTTAGCGTCAGCGTTGGTGAAGAGGCCATCGTCTTTAGTATCGAAGATGGAATTGGCGACGTATGCTGAAGCTAAAGCCAGGCTCTTCTTGTGTGATGAAGACTTCGACGAAGACTTGGAGGAAGACTTTGAGGATTTCTTCTTCTTCTTATCATCAGAATCATATTCCTTGCTCTTCTTCTTCTTGTTCTCATTGTCCCATTGAGGACATTCAGAGATGTAGTAACCATGTTTCTTGCACTTGTGGCACGTTCTCTTCTTGTAGTCACGGGAGGAAGCTTCATCATTTCTTGAGCTGGATCTTGAAGACTGTCTGGAGCCTTTCTTCCCGGTGAACTGATAACCCACAAGTATAGGGGACCACAACAGTTTTCGAGGGTAGAGTATTCAACCCAAATTTATTGATTCGACACAAGGGGAGCCAAAGAATATTCTCAAGTATTAGCAGCTGAGTTGTCAATTCAACCACACCTGGAAACTTAATATCTGCAGTAAGGTATTTAGTAGCAAAGTAATATGATAGTAGTGGTAACGATAGCAAAAGTAACAATAGCAAAAGTAATATTTTTGGTGTTTTGTAGTGATGATAACAATAGCAACTAAAAAGTAAATAAGCGAAGAACAATATATGGAAAGCTCATAGGCAATGGATCGGTGATGGAGAATTATGACAGATGCGATCGATCATGTAATAGTCATAACCTAGGGTGACACAGAACTAGCTCCAATTCATCAATGTAATGTAGGCATGTATTCCGAATATAGTCATACGTGCTTATGGAAAATAACTTGCATGACATCTTTTGTCCTACCCTCCCATGGCAGCGGGGTCCTAGCAGAAACTAAGGGATATTCAGGCTTCCTTTTAATAGAGTACCGGAATAAAGCATTAACACATAGTGAATACATGAACTCCTCAAACTACTTTCATCACCGGGAGTGGTCCCGACTATTGTCACTTCGGGGTTGCCGGATCATAACACATAGTAGGTGACTATAGACTTGCAAGATAGGATCAAGAATTCTCATATATTCATGAAAACATAATAGGTTCAGATCTGAAATCATGGCACTCGGGCCCTAGTGACAAGCATTAAGCATAGCAAAGTCATAGCAACATCAATCTCAGAACATAGTGGATACTAGGGATCAAACCCTAACAAAACTAACTCGATTACATGGTAAATCTCATCCAACCCATCACTGTCCAGCAAGCCTATGATGGAATTACTCCCGCATGGCAGTGAGCATCATGAAATTGGTGATGGAGGAAGGTTGATGATGATGATGGAGACGGATTCCCCTCTCCGGAGCCCCGAACGGACTCCAGATCAGCCCTCACGAGAGAGTTTAGGGCTTGGCAGCGGCTCCATATCGTAAAATGCGATGAAACCTTCTCCCTTGTTTTTTTCTCCCCGAAAGTGAATATATGGAGTCAAGGTTGAGTTCAGTGGAGTGTCAGGGGGCCCACGAGGCAGGGGGCGCGCCCCCACCCTCGTGGACAGGTGGAGGCCCCCCTGACGTGGATCTTCCTTCCATTATTTTTTATATATTCCAAAATAATTCTCCATTGATTTTCAGGTCATTCAGAGAACTTTTATTTCTGCACAAAAATAACACCATGGCAATTCTGCTGAAAACATCGTCAGTCCGGGTTAGTTCCATTCAAATCATGCAAGTTAGAGTCCAAAACAAGGGCAAAAGTGTTTGGAAAAGTAGATACGACGGAGACGTACCATGAACCTTTGGAGCTTCTTCACGAGCATGGCAAGTTCATTTCCAATGTCTTCAGGATCCTCAGAACTGCAGTCAGATTCTTCTTGAAATGAGGAAACAGCCTTAGCCTTTAAAGCAGGAGCTCGGCCATAGTTGGGACCATAGATATCTCTTTTCTCAGATAGCCGGAACTCATGTGTATTGAGCCTCTCAAGTATGTCAGACGGATCGGGAGTCTTGAAGTTAGGGCATTCTTGAATCATCCGGGCCAGGGTGTCAAATGAGCTGTCGAGTGATCTCAAGAGTGTCTTGACGATTTCATGCTTGGTGATCTCAGTGGCTCTGAGTGCATGAAGCTCATTTGTGATGTCAGTGAGGCGATTAAGCGTCAGCTGAACATTCTCATTGTCATTTCTCTTGAAGCGGTTGAATAGGTTGCGAAGAACAATGATCCTTGAGTCTCTCTGGGTTGAGACGCCTTCATTGACCTTGGAGAGCCAGTCCCAGACTAGCTTCGCAGTTTCCAGAGCACTCACACGGCCATACTGTCCTTTGGTCAGATGACCACAGATGATGTTCTTGGCAGTAGAATCCAGATGAATGAACTTCTTGACATCAGCTGGGGTGACGCCTTCACCAGCCTTGGGAATGTCGTTTTTGACGACATACCAGAGGTCGACATCAATGGCTTCAAGATGCATGCGCATCTTATTCTTCTAGTAGGGGTAATCAGTGCCATCGAAGATAGGGCACACAGCGGAGACTTTGATTATCCCTGCGGTCGACATAGCTAAACTCCAGGTGGTTAAACCGAATCACATAGAACAATGGAGAACCTTGCTTTGATACCAATTGAAAGTTCTAGTTATCGACTAGAGGGGGGTGAATAGGCGGTTTTTATGAAAGTCTTCAAAACACGGGGGCTTTGAGGACAACCAGTTAAAATGAACCTATTGATATGCAGCGGAAGGTAAACTACACTAGATGAACCAAAGTCAAGTAAGCAATGAAGCGAAATCACGAAGACTATCAGCAGCTAGGTAGTACGGATCAAGATGGAAAATAAAATGAAGCCAATCAACAACAGTCTTCACACAGTGAAGTCAATCAGATCATGCAAGCAGGCAAAGACTTCACGAAGACAAACAGTAAGCAAAGAGAGGTAAGAGATAGAACCAGTTGCTCGGTGAGGACATGTATTTGTTGGACCAATTCAGTTGCTGCGACAACTGTACGTCTGGTTAGGGAGGCTGAGATTTAACTCAGAAGACCGCGTCTTAACCTTATTCCCCTTGAGCTAAGGACACATAGTCCTCGCCCAATCACTCTGGAGGTAGACTTCCAAACCTTCACATACTTCGTTCACCGGGATCCACAATGACTCTTGGATGCTCAGAACGCGACGCCTAACCGGCTGGAGGATTCACAGTCCTCAAGTGTAACAAGTCTTCAGGTCACACAGACAGAAAGACTTCAGTGATGCCTAATACTCTTTGGCTCTGGGTGTTTAGGGCTTTGTCCTCGTAAGGATTTCTCTCTCAAAGGCTTCGGAGGTGGGTTGCTCTCAAACGACAAAAGCCATGCACTAACTTTAAGCAGCCACCAATTTAAGGTGTAGGGGGTGGGCTATTTATAGCCAGTAGGCAACCCGACGTGATTTGTCTGAAATGACCTTGGGTCACTAAGGAACTGACACGTGTCCAACAGTCAGATTTCAAACACATGCGGCAACTTGACTTGGGCTACAAGTCAAGCTGACTCATCCAGCTCTGGATAAGATTTTCTCTCATTGTCTTCACTTGAAGACATAGGATTTGGTTGGGCATTACTTCAGTCATTATGACTTTGTTCATTGGACCCCACTTAATAGTACGGTGGTTCCTATGACTCAACAAAGAAGAAAAGGAAACTACGAAACAGCTATGTCTTCGCATTCCATAGTCTTTATGTGAATGTCTTCTCGAGTCATAATCTTCGTTATGAATATCTTCACATACCACCATTGTCTTCAATGTCTTCACATATTTTTAGGGGTCATCTCCGGTAGGTAAACTGAATCAATGAGGGTCTACTACCTGTGTTATCCTGCAATTCTCACAAACACATTAGTCCCTCAATCAGGTTTGTCGTCAATAATCCAAAACCAACTAGGGGTGGCACTAGATGCACTTACAGTAGTTGCGTTTGTTCCCGAGGACATGGGAGAAGTCCTGTATAAGTAATCATGTGAATTTGGTATTCGTTCAATATTTTGATGAGATGTATGTTGTCTCTCCTCTAGTGGTGTTATGTGAACATCGACTACATGACAGTTCACCATTATTTGGGCCTATGGGAAGGCATTGGGAACTAATAAGTAGATGATGGGTTGCTGGAGTGATAGAAGCTTAACCCTAGTTTATGCGTTGCTTCGTAAGGGGTTGATTTGGATCCATATGTTTCATGCTATGGTTAGGATTACCTTAATACTTCTTTCGTAGTTGCGGATGCTTGCGAGAGGGGTTAATCATAAGTGGGAGGCTTGTACAAGGAAGCGCAACACCCAAGCACCGGTCCACCCACATATCAAATTATCAAAGTAATGAACGTGAATCATATGAGCATGATGAAAACTAACTTGACAGTAATTCCCATGTGTCCTCGGGAGCGCTTTGCTTTATAGAGGAGTTTGTCCATGCTTTTCCTTTGCTACAAAAATGATTGGGCACTAGTAGAAAAAGGGTCAAATATGAAGCACATTAGTGCGGGTTTGAATTTGAGCCGACACTAATGTGACCATTAGTGCCGGTTCCAACGGCAAGGCGGGCGGACATCATTAGTACCTGTTCGTGGGCAACCTTTAGTACCTGTTCATGCCACGAACCGGTACTAATGAGGCCAGTGCGGCTGTGGTCAGGCTGGGGCCCCCACGAAGACCTTTAGTACCGATTCATGGCATGAACCGGTACTAGAGTTTCTTAGTAAACTGATTTTTAGTCCCACCTCGCCAAGAGAGAGGCAGTATGAGCGGTTTATAAACCGTGAATGGAGAGACAATGACGAAGAGGCGTAATGCTCACCTGCACGTTGATTAGCTTCAAGCCTTTCGGAATAGCATAGATTGCACTGAGCTATGTGCAGTGCAGCCTACACTATTCCGAAAGGCTTGAAGCAAATTAACCAGCATTGCACCTCTTTTTTTATTTTTAATAACTTATTTTAACTCCAGACTTCTTGTGTGTTCATCAGTATGCAGCATTCAAAGTGACCTCATCAATTTCCAACATGTTCTTACATCATTTGCTGTTTTTCAGTCATTTACCTAATTGTTTAGAGAGCTAAATGACCGTGAAATTGAAAATCACTACAAAATGAACTGTGAAAATGTTGAAACTTGGCATGGTATCATCATTTCACCCGCATAGCATGTGCGAAAGAGTAGAGAGGGTCACGGCAAAAACTGGACGCACTTCGTGTACAAACTGGACAATCTCTTTCGGAGTATTAGGGTTTCGGACGAGAACTCATCTGTTACATGGGCACTTCAATGTTTTTAAAATTTTTTGAACTCCTGACTTCTTTTGCGTTCAGTATGCAGCATTCAAAGCGACGTCATCAATTTCCAACAAGTTCTAACTACATTTGTTGTTTTTCAGTCATTTACCTAATTGTTTAGAGAGCTAAATGACCGTGAAATTGAAAATCACTACAAAATGAACTGTGAAAATGTTGAAACTTGGAATGGTATCATCATTTCACCCGCATAGCATGTGCGAAAGAGTAGAGAGGGTCACGGCAAAAACTAGACGCACTTCGTGTACAAACTGGACAATCTATTTCGGAGTATCAGGGTTTCGGACGAGAACTCATCTGTTACATGGGCACTTCAATGTTTTTTAAACTTATTTGAACTCCGGACTTCTTTTGCGTTCAGTATGCAGCATTCAAAGTGACGTCATCCATTTCCAACATGTTCTGACTACATTTGCTGTTTTTCAGTCATTTACCTAATTATTTAGAGAGCTAAATGACCGTGAAATTGAAAATCACTACAAAATTAACTGTGAAAATGTTGAAACTTGGCATGGTATCATCATTTCACCCGCATAGCATGTGCGAAAGAGTAGAGAGGGTCATGGCAAAAACTGGACACACTTCGTGTACAAACTGGACAATCTCTTTCGGAGTATCAGGGTTTCAGACGAGAAGTCATCTGTTACATGGGCACTTCAATGTTTTTTAAACTTATTTGAACTCCCGACTTCTTTTACGTTCCAGCATTCAAAGCAACGTCATCAATTTCCAACATGTTCTGACATCATTTGCTACTTTTCAGTCATTTACCTAATTGTTTAGAGAGCTAAATGACCGTGAAATTGAAAATCACTACAAAATGAACTATGAAAATGTTGAAACTTGGCATGGTATCATCATTTCACCCGCATAGCATGTGCGAAAGAGTAAAGAGGTCACGGCAAAAACTGGACGCACTTCGTGTACAAAGTGGACAATCTCTTTCGGAGTATCAGGGTTTCGGATGAGAACTCATCTGTTACATGGGCACTTCAATGTTTTTTAAAATTATTTGAACTCCCGACTTCTTTTGCGTTCAGTATGCAACATTCAAAGTAGCTTCGTCAATTTCCAACATGTTCTGACTACATTTGTTGTTTTTCAGTCATTTATCTAATTGTTTAGAGAGCTAAATGACCGTGAAATTGAAAATCACTACAAAATGAACGGTGAAAATGTTGAAACTTGGCATGGTATCATCATTGCACCTGCATAGCATTTGCGAAAGAGTAGAGAGGGTCAAGGCAAAGACTGGACGCACTTCGTGTACAAACTGGACAATCTCTTTCGGAGTATCAGGGTTTCGGACGAGAACTCATCTGTTACATGGGCACTTCAATGTTTTTTAAACTTATTTGAACTTCCGACTTCTTTTGCGTTCAGTATGCATCATTCAAATCGAAGTCGTCAATTTCCAACATGTTCTGACTACATTTGCTGTTTTTCAGTCATTTACCTAATTGTTTAGAGAGCTAAATGACCGTGAAATTGAAAATCACTACAAAATGAACTGTGAAAATGTTGAAACTTGGCATGGTATCATCATTGCACCTGCATAGCATGTGCGAAAGAGTAGAGAGGGTCACGGCAAAGACTGGATGCACTTCGTGTACAAACTGGACAATCTCTTTCGGAGTATCAGGGTTCGGACGAGAACTCATCTGTTACATGGGCACTTCAATATTTTTTAAACTTATTTGAACTCCGGACTTTTTTGCGTTCAGTATGTAGCATTCAAAGCGACGTCATCAATTTCCAACATGTTCTGACTACATTTGCTGTTTTTCAGTCATTTACCTAATTGTTTAGAGAGCTAAATGATCATGAAATTGAAAATCACTACAAAATGAACTGTGAAAATGTTGAAACTTGGCATGGTATCATCATTTCACCCGCATAGCATGTGCGAAAGAGTAGAGAGGGTCACGGCAAAAACTGAACGCACTTCGTGTACAAACTGGACAATCTCTTTCGGAGTATCAGGGTTTCGGACGAGAACTCATCTGTTACATGGGCACTTCAATGTTTTTTAAACTTATTTGAACTCCCGACTTCTTTTGCGTTCAGTATGCAATATTCAAAGCGACGTCATCAATTTCCAATATGTTCTGACTACATTTGCAGTTTTTCAGTCATTTACCTAATTATTTAGAGAGCTAAATGACCGTGAAATTGAAAATCACTACAAAATTAACTATGAAAATGTTGAAACTTGGCATGGTATCATCATTTCACCCGCATAGCATGTGCGAAAGAGTAGAGAGGGTCACGACAAAAACTGGACGCACTTCGTGTACAAATTGGACAATCTCTTTCGGAGTATCAGGGTTTCGGACGAGAACTCATCTGTTACATGGGCACTTCAATGTTTTTTAAACTTATTTGAACTCCGGACTTATTTTGCATTCAATATGCAGCATTCAAAGCGACGTCATCAACTTTCAACCATCAACTTGGCATGGTATATAAAAATAAATGAGTAGAAGAAAATAAATAAAGCAGAAAAGAAAAGAAGCAGAAAAGAAAAAATAGCAGAAAAGAAAAAAACTATAGCAGAAAATAAAAAACTATATAAAAAACTACTCAGAAATGAATAGAAGAAAATAAATATAGCAGAAAAGAAAAAAACTACTCAGAAATAAATAGAAGAAAAAATAAAGCAGCAAAGAAAAAAACTATATAAAAAAATTTGGGGCGCTGCTCTGTGGGCCTGCTAGACCACATGCGTGCAATTTCAGGCCCACAAGGCACAACAGACTCACAGGGCAGCGCGCCGTAGTTAGGCCCAGAAGCCTGCTTTATAGAGGAGTTCGAAAGGGCAGCCGCGACTGGGTTTATAAACCAGTGCGGCTGCCCTTCGCCTGGCGAGGTGGGACTAAACTTTGTGCACTGCGGGTGGCAGCGCACAACCTTTGGTACCGGTTGGTGGCTCCAACCGGTACTAAAGGGTGGTTTTTCGTACCGGTTGGTGGCTCCAACCGGTACTAAAGGGTGCTCTTCCCGCCTCTTGGCCTGGCCAAAGTTGGCCTTTAGTACCGGTTGGTGGCTCCAACCGGTACTAAAGGCCCATCCTATATAAGAAAACACTTCAAAAAATTCAGTTTCTCATCTGCTTCTTCTCCTCTGTCCCGTCGCCCGCCGCCCCCGTCGCCGCCCCGTCCCCGTCCCCGTCCCCGTCGTCGCCGCCCCGGCCGTCCCCGTCCCCGTCGCCGCGCCTCGCCCCGTCATCCCGTCGTC
>NC_041390.1:156919303-156920154 GCF_002162155.2 Triticum dicoccoides | reverse complement strand
CATCCCCGTCGTCACCATCCCCGTCGGCGCCGCCCGTCGCCGCCCCCATTGCCTCGCCTCGCCGGTGAGATCCTGCCCCGGCCGCCATGTCCACACACACACACATTGTTTTTTAGTTTTTAGTTATAAATTTTAGTTATAGAAATTTTTATATTTTTTATTTATAGAAATGTTAGAAATTTTTCTGTTTTTAGTTATAAAAATATTAGAAATGTCAGTTATATATAAATGTTATAAAATTGTCTACTTTATATATTTTAGTAAGAAAATTAATAGAACTAGTTTATTTTTAGTAAATTCTTAGTTGAATTAGTTGAATTAATAGAACTAGTTATTTTTAGTAAGAAAATTTAGGTATATGAGATTTGATGATCTAATCAAAATATTACTATATAGAACTACCTACTTTATTTTAGTAAGAAATTAATCTATCTATCTATATCTATATCTATATTTATATCTATATCTATATCTATCTATCTACACTTCTATCTATCTATATCTATATCTATATCTATATCTATCTATCTATCTATCTATACTTATACTAATTACCGACTCTCTAGAAATTCCCACGTTAATTAGAACTATACTTATACTAATTACCGACTCTCTAGAAATTCCCACGTTAATTAGAAATTACTAACCGTTAATCTGATGGGACCAAATTATTACGGTGTAGATTAACTCACACGATAATTGACAAAAAAACTCATAGGGCCCATAAGAGATAAAAACCACGCCTAAATCTCACATGGGTCATGCATGCGGCAGCCTATAACAGAATCACATAATCAAAGGTTGATTACCTTCCCTAAACAAAAGCTAGCTAGGCTGATTCCCCGCAAAAA
>NC_041390.1:156899304-156919033 GCF_002162155.2 Triticum dicoccoides | reverse complement strand
ATTAACTACGTAATTCCCACGTTAATTAGAAATTACTAACCGTTAATCTGGTGGGACCGAATTATTACAGTGTAGATTAACTCACGTGATAATTGACAAAAAAAACTCATAGGGCCCACAAGAGATAATAACCACGCCTAAATCTCACATGGGTCATGCATGCGGCAGCCTATAACAGAATCACATAATCAAAGGTTGATTACCTTCGCTAAACAAAAGCTAGCTAGGCTGATTCCCCGCAAAAAAAACCTAGGCTAATTAACTATGTATATGTATTTCACAGAATCAAAGGTTTATTGAAAAATGTATTTTTAGTGGAGATTAGCTATGTATGTAATATGCCAATAAAAAAATAAAGCAGCCAGGTTGTTAAAAATAAAACGTAATATGCCTAGGAAGACTAGCACGCAACAATCGGATCTCACACCATTAAACCTGCCCTATCCCTTTGTAAAAGAAAAAAAATCAATGCCCATTATTGTCCCACGGGAGAGCCTACTCCTCTCCGAACTCATCTAAAGATTGCAAACAAACTTAAAACACGCAGACTCCCCAACAGGTCTCCCCAATCTTCCTTCTCACGAAAGCTCCTACAGTCCTGCCCAATCGATTGATCCATCAACTCATCGCTCTGACCAAAATATTTTAGCATGCATATCTAAGATTGATCCATCAACATCACTTCCTGGCAGATGAATTTGGAAGTTTCAACAGCGAAGGAAGATGCAACAGGGTACAGTAATGATTGATCTTGGAGATTGCTGTGCACAAGAGCAACGTCAAGCTACAGGTTCATTCGCGGAACATCCTCCAATCTTCCTTCTCACCAAAGTTCCTACAGTCCTGCCCAATTGATCGGCCATCTGGCGCATGTTCTTCCTGTAACATCTTCGTTTCTTGGTATTCATGCCCAATCTCTGTTTCTTTGCTTTTCCGCTTCATGTATATTGTGTATCTCATACGCTATCAACTCATCGCTCTGACCAAAATATTTTTGCACGCATATCTAAGATTTATCCATCAACATCACTTCCTGGCCGATGAATTTGGAAGTTTCAGCAGCGAAGGAAGATGCGGCAGGGTACAGTAAAGATCGAGCTTGGAGATTGATGTACACAAGAGCAGCGTCCAGCTCCAGGTTCATTTGCGGAACATCCTAATTAGATTTTCGTTATTCTGTCCAAATATACCACAATCTGTTCTCTTTCATAGCCACCTCTTTTCCTAATTTCTGTAATTGGCAATTTGTGCAGGTGCTATTAACCATAGAGCGTCTGGAATTTGTTATTTCCACACGTATGTGCCTAATCCTAAAGAATTATATCTGCTCTTCAATCATTGTACCAAGCTCAGATTATTTCTTCTTCTCATGCTGAAGGTTTGATACTAAGTTGCTAACACAATTCATATAATTTACCTCTTTGGTTATTAACCAGTATGATCAAGGTTGTCAGAATCGCGATTTTGAATCGGATCGGAGCTCTGATGGTAGAATCATAAATTGTAGAATCTTCACTACCAGGATCGTAGAAACGTAGATTTTATGAACTAAAATCGTAGAATCAGATGGGTAAGTTTGGATCGTAAAGTCGTAGAATCGTATAACAGAATCGCGATTCTAACAACCTTGAGTATGATAGCTTTTCCAACATAAGGCCATGATCATGTTGGACCTATCTGGAACTTGACGTGGATGGAGAAAAGCTGTATGACGAGAACCCAACAAACAACCAGTTTTTTTTTGCGAGTACTGAGATAAGCCAGCATATCAACATTATCCTGATTTGCTCCTTTGGCGTATGAGAAGCGCACCACGAGCAAGCCATGGTCTATTTCCAAGAAGGTGGCTATATATGATGTACCCAGCTTCAGGCCAAAGATCATTGCCAAAGTTTTCATTAGCTACGCCACGTTGGGTAAGCCACCCATTTAAATCTTTTGTTCTAGGTATACAATACGTATTTGATGTTGCATAGAAACAAAACTACATTCATGAACAACAGGGAAGTATCATGATCTTTTTTTCCATATTGAATTCAGAAATTGTTGATTTTTTATTGGATGAAACTGAATTTTCAAAACAATGTCACCAGATGTCCTTAATGCAGTTAACCACGGAGGGAGTGCACTGATAGTAGATGGCAGACATAATACTTGAATTTCATACATCACGACTGTAGGATAACATGGTAAAATGGTAAGCAGGGTGAGTAAGAGTAAATGGATTTACATTACGAAAGGATTATTGATGTTTTCTGTCATTTTGTAGACATCCTCTAGGTTACGTGGTATTCTGGGTACAATTTATTATTCATAAAGCATGAAAAAATTCAAGCATGGTCTATGCGTGCAATAGTTGCTCGAGCATCTGGAATACTTTGTGTCTATTCTTCTTTTTCTTTTTATCTTTATATAACTGAATCATTTGATCTCTCAATGTTGTTTGCGTTGTGTACAATTGTAGGATGCTATGAAAAAAACTTATCATTTTGTAAGACGCACTCGGTATTTTATTCGTACTAGCACAAACACCCGTGCGTTGCAACGGGGAACAAAACAAACCTCACTTCACTGACCCAATGGCTCAAGACCTCCTCCTCCTCTCGCCGCGCCCCATCGCCAGACATGATGCCATCAACAAACTCCTTGAAATCTTCCACACTGCCACATGAGAAACAAAATAAATGTTAGGAGTGTTGTCCAAAGACCCTCCATCTTTGGCTAATATAACAGAGAAAAGTGCGGAGTTTGTGTCACACACAGTAGGGACTCCGAGTCCAACTCCTTGTACTTTGGTGACGGGCGCTAGTGGGTCGAGCCGAAAAATAATAGTGAAGATTTGTTTTGGTCTTAGAAAAATATAGCATATGACCAACAAATAATGAAAAGTTTTTATTGTGATTCAGACAAAAAAATTGCATGTGTTATCGTAATATGCTTGAGTTAAACAGTTCTGATACGTCAAATATTAGTATCACAATATCGTATCTTGGTTTGTGACGTCAATAATTCATATATAAAGAAGTAGTTCACCCATGGCAGATGCACCTAAACACAACACCTCGCAATTTAGCTACAAAAAAGCGGTTCAAGATGATTTAGACACAGAGAAGAAATTCATCAGTTCAATAACTGAATAAGCCTCGGGGCATGTAGGCAAACTATGATATTTTTGGGCCATAATTACCAAATGTGTATATGGGGTGAAGCAATTCTTGGTGTATGTTCATTTAAAATGGTATTCAATTTTTCTTGTCGAATATCTTATTGTTTTTCAACAAACTTATATTCTAATTAGATTGGAATCACATTAAAAATTTAATTTATCTTTAAACTTATGTTTTGTTTTACTGGTTAAATTTTACGTTAAATCCCTATAATTTAATTTTAAATAACAGACATATATTTAATACTTTATTTCTTGTTTATTATTTTGCAATTCACATGTAAATGAAGTTGTATTTTTTATCCATGTAATTAATAAAATATGTCTAATATTATTATCGGGAATTATAATGCACGGATGTGTCTGCTCATCCCTTCAAGCGCGATAGGCGCCACGCCATTTAATGTGTGAGACCGGTCATGCATGTGATGATGATTCGATTGATTGCTATTGTCATGTCCTCCGTGGGTGATGTTGTTAAGTCGTGCGTTAGTACATCCCATTATTTTTTTGAACAACATAAAATCTTGATCGACCATGATCTAAGTTTCTTTTTTTAGTGCAAAGGCATCTAACATTGTATGTGCTCACGTTAAGCTCAACTTGTATGCACGTTCCCATAAAAAAAATCCTTATACGCATGTTTTTATATATTCCTGATAGATCAGACCGGCCGCTCATGTATGATGATCCCATTGCATGCTACTGTCATGGTCGCCGTGGGTGATGCTCTGTAAATCGCGCCTTAGTGCATCGCATTAGTTTTCTGAACAACTCAAAATGTTGATTGATCATGATCTAAGTTTCTTTTTCAAGTGCAAAGGCATCTAATTTTGTATGTGCTCAAGTTGTACGCGTCCATAAAAAAACATGTTTTTATATAATTCTTGATAGTCCTTTCTGCTTTTCTTCTTCTTCTCTAATTTGAATGTGTCCAGATGGACTCTCCTTCCCATAGGGGAAACCATTCTGTCACATCTTTCACATATGGAATCTTCCTTCTCGAGTCTATCCTCAATACATGACTACCTTCCTTTCCTGCCTCATCTTGCGCATGGACCCGAAATCCCTCTCTTTCCTTCATTATTGTTTCAATCCCTCTTTCCTTCCTTACTGTTTTTGCATATGGCCCAAAGCGAGATGACCCACATGACTCCCATGGGCTTGCTTTGATAAACCCCCATGGGCTGATCTCACGCGAGGGATAAACATAACGAAAGTTTTTTAGGAAAAAAATACTTTATTAGTACCACCTTGGATAAAAAAACAATATAATATGAGTGAACGGATCAAAAAAACGGAGAAACGCACTGTGCTTTATTAGAAAAAAATGTTTATGCGTTGCAATGGGAGAAAAATCACATACTCATGCTTTAGGGAGCAAACACCCTTGCTATAAACCAGGTGAAAATATAGCTAAATGGAATGATGAAGATGTAAGCTCACCACGACCTTCAATGACTGGTGGCGACTGCCCGACACGGCCGTCTATGAAGATGTAAGGTCACCCAGGCACCAAACCAACCTTCTACACATCCTCACGAGACGATGGCCTAACACCTGCTCGAGTGTTGCTATCGCCGCCATCGTCAACCCACACACCATCCTCCTGCTAGCACCAGGTACAGATGATAATTGGAACTGTAGGTATACCAAAATATTTTCATGTGTTGCAATAGAGAAAAAGATTTCTTTGGCATTATTTTTTATGATTATTCTAATAGATTGACTTAAAAAATAATGCAACTATGGATGTTATTTTTCTCTTAATGCATTGTTTCCTCAACATACATTCATAATACTATCAAGTAAGCCCTCGAAAAATAATAAATAATAAAATAATAATACTATCATGTATGCCACGTGGTGATTCCACATTTTACTTCACTTCCCATTTTTAACCATACTTCATGTAGGATTTTTGATTAATCCGAATAGTCACTTTGGAGCATGGGCACATTGTAGTCGTTTTTAGAAACATGTTTCTATCCAAAAAATTAAAAAAATGTAGTATATTTGTGTGAATTTTCATCAAAATTCGTGTTTGTATGTGAAAGATTAAAAGGAAGACAACTACATGCAAAAAAACCAAAATATTTTTCGCTGGATTTTTGTCTTTTTTACTTTTAATAAAATTTGGCATGTACTTGGATTTTCATATTTTTCAGGTTTATTATCTTCTTTAATTTTTTGGTGGCGACGTTGTCTAGTCACGCACATACATTTGTTCCTACTTTTATGGATGTACAGATGCATTTTTCCTAGCAAATATTGGACGTACACATACACTTTTTCAAACCAGCTACCAATGCAGCACCATCCCAGGCCGTGCCCACAATCACGTTTTATTAGAGAATCCAATCAGCTTTAATTAAGAGCCATGCATGAGGTGGCTACGCGGCTGGGCCAGGGAGGCTGGGCTTGGGCGCGAGCGCTGTGCTGGGCCTTGGAGGGTCACTCGGCCCACCACACGAGCGGCAGGCTTGGTCGACGTTCTCGTCGAACAAGGGCATAGGCAGGAGGTGGCTTGCGGCGGCGCTGGAGGCAAACTCCGACGGGGACGGCAAGGGGCGGTGCAGATCTAGCGTGGGAGTGGTGGGGATGGGTTTCCCGCAGCCAGATCTCGCTGGATCCGAGCACGGACAACTCGTGGCGGCGGCTATGGAGCACCTGGCGTCCTGAAGAGAGAGAGAGATGTGAGGAAGAGAGAAGAAGGAAGGGAGAGAGAGAGATGCGCTGCTCATCTGCTGGTCCGGCGAGGGTCCGGTCGCCGGCGGCGAGGCGAGGTGGAGGAGGTCCGGCCGGTGCGGTCGGGCGCAGGAGGGAGCTCGAGGGGTAGCTTAGGGAAGCGACGGCGTACTGGTGCGGCTCATCCCGAATTAGCGGTACAAAATGTTTTTTTACTTATTTATTGTGGTTATTTAATTTGGTCGCGGTTTTTTTAGTACCACCTTGAGTATATGCTTTAAATTCAAACTGAAAGCGTAAATTCACGAGAAGAAGCATATTGTGACGGTGAACCCACGGAGTTAATTCGTACTTTTTATTCGTAAATTTTTCTTACTGTTTGGCATTCTATAACCATCTAGACAGTATTTTCACATAATTTTGTTGTCCCTGCAACTAAAGTTCAGTTCTAGACACGTTTAACTCCATGTACTACGCTTCTATGCAAAAAAGAAAAAATTGTACTGCTACCCTGAAGCAATTGAAGCGAGACCCTTCCCTCATGCAAACCAACTGGTTCAGTTGGAACCGACATTCTCGTAGATAGTGAGGTGCTTGTCGTGACTTCATTAGTTTCAAAACCTACCGGTTTATTCTCTTGGTGCTTATAGAGGTATGATATGCGTGTGTACTTTTATACGGCGAGTGTATGTACATATTTGTGAGCGTCGGCGTCTATGCTTTGTCTTTAAAAAAAAGTTCCACTTACACATTTGCATGCATTAACTTAATGTGCTCGTGTTTTGCACTGGGAATAAAAATCGTCTACTCACATTTTGCCACTTTTCATGTTCGCCATCACCGACGATTTTCATGTTCACCACCTCCGTTCATGATGGTATGATTCTCAGTGTTCTTAATTTTTTTATATTAGCTGAAAGAGTGGTGATGGATCCAAATGGGATTATTTCTATAAATTGTTTTATTTTCGAAAGATAGTGTGTCTCATCAGGATTCCATCGAGCGTGTTCCCTCTGCACCTCGGGGTCCTCCGCCGGCGACGGCCCCATCGAGACCTCCACTACGACGCCCCCATCAAGCTCGCGGCCGACCGTGTTCTCTCCCGCATCAGCCTGTCGCTGCGCCTCGGTCCTCCTCCGAGGTGTTCTTCCTTCCTTCGCCCTTCCTACTTTCCCTTTTCTTGTGGAGATAATTCTTTGGCATCATCCTCTTCATCTCCGCTTATCAATTTCCATGGCCGCTTGTTCCGTCACCGGGGCATGCATATATAAACTGATGAAATTAGATGTAAAAGAGCAATATGGGATTATTAACTGAAAGGAGAACACGTGGCTTTTGTATAGGTGAGTCAATCGCACACACTGTCGTTGGGTAGCCCACTATAGATAAAAATAAATTATGAATCCTTCTACAACAGAGTGAGCCGAGGCCGGAACGCATGTACTGCTGCGGCAGCCCAATACGGGGATAGAAAAAAGGAAAAAGCGGACGGGAATTTTAGTACCACCTCGAAAAGGAGCGGAAGAAAATAACTTCAAACTGAAAGCATAAATTCACAGCAAAAAAACGTATTGTGACCGTGAACCCACAGAGTCAATCCGTGCTTTATTATTAGGGATAGATTTTATACATTGTATCTAATATTTTTAGATGTACAGGTGGCACTTATGAGTTTGAATTTCTGTCGGTCGGTAGCCAAGTGAATGAACCTATTTTTATATAAAAATCTCATCCACTATAGAAACATACACTTTAATTTGGTCAACTCTTAATACACAATTCTACTCCGTATTGTCCTTTCAGTGTGAAAAATAATTTCTTTAATATGTGCTACATTTATATTATTGGCTAACTAATTATAAAGGAAACAATGGCTCTTAGGCATAAACTGCACCTTTGCTTTTAAATATAGCATGTGTTTTCAGTCTGAATAATAATTTATAAACATCATGTTTATGTATATGTTGTAGGCTAAAGGAAATATCGGAAAGCAACTACACATTACATGTTATGGAGTATGCTCTTTGTTATGGAACAACAGGCTCCTACTATGCCATATTAAAAATAGAGATATTTGTATATTTGAGGGGGCTATGGGCCTCAAAGGGTGAAAACAAAGGTTCTGAATAAAGGAATGCAAAGGATCTTAGTGTAATGCTTGAACAGACGATATAACTAAAGGTCTAGGTCAGCGATGTTCCTCTGAGCCAAGATCTCCTAGCACCATGTTACAAATTAAATATCTTCTATATCATTTCTTCTAATTGTTCGACATGCCAAGTATCATCTTTCCATAACAGTTAGGGATACAAGACTCAGCAATGGAATAGTTGGATATATGCTAGCTTCAATTGGCAGGTTCGATTAGAATCAATAGTTTAATTTAATTTTGCATACCCTCTAGATTGCAAATTCAAGACGCTATTGTGTTGCGATGTGAGCAGAGCATGCTCGAGCTATTTCGACCATTGTTTTTAGAATTGTTTGAGTGTATATGTTCAGTACTGGTGTTGTACTATCTTCACTTCTATTGCAGAGTATGCCCTTCTTTTCCTGTCATACTAAGGTCACCAGATCAAATCTGATGGGGGCCATTCCATCACAAACATTTTATATTTCACATGTAGTCCTTTCTCCATGATTCAGCCACGCATGAAATTGTTTCTTCTCTTTCCATTGTATATGATTATCCATGTCACAAGGGCAAAGCTTACTTCCAACATGCATAGGAACTATAACCTCCGTCGTAAATTACTTAACTAAGATTTGTCTAGATACGGATGCATCTAGACACGTTTTTAGATACATCCGTATCTAAACAAATCTGAGAAAACTAATTCAGGACGGAGGGAGTATATAATTGAAAAATTCAAAATGTGGTGCATGCATGCTTCTTATTTGTAGGTTTACAGTAGAGAATTATTCTCTCCGAGCATAGCATCCTATTTCTATTTTGCCATTGGATAGTCAGACTGATCCTTGCGCAACACTTAGTCATTTTTTAGATTCACTCCATATTAATGGTAGTAAGATGTTATGAATATATTTCATAATACTACAAATCAATAATATATCTTTTTCATAATATTCAAATGTAAGAATTTAGCTGGAACAACAATTTTTTAAGGAACGATGTAATTTTACCAAGTAAGCATATCATTTCTACTTCAAAACCTATGATTTATAGGACTACATGTGCTAAACAAAATGTATGTGGTTTTCCACTGATATTTGTGAAAACGCACATAACTACAGTGATCCAGACCAGTAGTTACATTCATAACAATTTTACTGGGATGATGGTGCCGATAAATCTTTAGAGAACGATGGAACTTAATAAAAATTATATGTAACTTTTGGTCCTACTAATTATAGTACCATTTTTTGGGATAATATTGTGCCAGTTATTACATGTTCGAAAAAGTAATATCTCTTCTGCTTATTCATAAAATTCTTATTCAATTTGTAAAAGATTTTACAATAAATAAATGTTACCTAAATGTGTAATCTGATGATTATTAGAACTAGTTTATTTTTAGTAAATGCTTAGTTGAATTAATATAACTAGTTTATTTAATTGAATTAATAGAACTAGGAAGTGTTTAATGTTTCACCTATATATGAACATATGTTAGATATTAATGTCAAATGTTAGATGAATTAAATATAAATTATATGTTAGATATATATTTAATTTAGTTATATGAGATTTGATTATCTAATCAACATTTTATTATATAGAACTAGCTACCTTATTTTTAGTAAGAAAATTAATAAAACTAGTTTAGTTGAATTAGTTGAATTAATTAGTTGAACTAGTTAGTTGAATTAGTTGAGCTACTTTATTTAGGTATATTTTTCGTAAGTGCTTAGTTGAATTAGTTCAATTAATTAGTTGAACTAGTTGATTTAACAGAATTAGTTGAATTAATAGAACTAATAAGTGTTTAATGTTTCACCTGTGAACATAGGAATGTCGTCTGATGACGAACACGATTTCATTATGTGCGAATACTGCGAAGACCAGCGCGGCCTGTGCGGCAGAAATTTTCTAGTTGATGATAGACGCCTCAGCATCAAGCTGGATGAGAACTTCGAAGTGGATACAGTAAGTCTCAACGACAAGTCTTTTTTCGTAATTAAGCATGACTTATGCTTCATTTGCTTCAACTTTTAATTTTAATTTTTCACTATTCTACTAGCGTATCCCCTGCCATGCAAGAATTTTTGTCTTGGATAAGATAGGTTTCAGTCCTAACGAAACTATGGAGGTAAAAAGAGTTTACTTGAAGACCGAACATGGTTATACCTTCAACATCAAATTATACAATGCAGACACATACATCTATTTTGAATGCAAAACTAGGCAAGCACTATGCAAGGCTTATGCATTTGAGCCTGATATGGTTATCACCTTTGATATTCGTCCGGAAGATGATATTGAAGGTAATAGAGACATCTGGGTCGATGTGCAGACGCCTCCAGTTCTACCATTATGTGAGTTTCTCAACCATATTTATGTCTTTGATATGAGATTATTTGAACCAGTTGAATAATTAATAGATCTCAATTTATATTGACAACTTATTTCGAATCAAGCAAACATGTCCGGCGCTTGGTAGACAGGACCGTCCACTGTCCCGGGGCTGAACTAAACTGCGAGGAGACAAGTCATTATGTTTCATGCCTTGAGGATCTTGATGCTGTCAAGACAAATTTTTTCCTGCATTTAGAAATGTTAGTACTCAAAACGTGCGACCAATAGTGTTCGTACTGAACTACGGTCACAAATATTTAGGAAAGATGGTAAGATTTCTAGTATTTCTCCTAAATGCATCTTTTGCATACATTATTTTTTAAGCTATAAACTTCATTGCTAAGTATGTTACTATACGATGTTCTTAAACAGGGACTCCCGATGAATGTTGTGCCTGATTGAATCGAGACTAAAGGTACCATGGATATTGTTATCTTACGGTCAAGATATCCTACAATGCACTCTAGTGCATTCATGATTTCTAATAGCGAGGAATTCTTAATAGTAAAAAACTGGAGCAAAATTGTGAACGATCGCAGAGAAGTACTAGGGGGCAGCAATCAGAAGTGCAACTCACGATTAGGAGACAGGTTCATCTGCATGCTCCAATATGATGAATCAGGAAAGCTATACATGTTCTATGCTATATTACCTGAGAGAGAGCAGGAGGAGTGATTAATTAGCTAGTTCATACTCTTAGTACTTGTCCTCTCATGTCCGTGTTCTTTGTCCTGAACTTAATCTCAAAGAGTGATTTGCTTTTGTGGTGTTATGAACGCTTATAATATCATTACCATGTTGAACTCGATGATATCTTTGCTTCTGGTACAAGTGAATGTTTCTTCTTTAAGCTAGTGTTGGTGGTGATTAGATAGCGGTAATGACTATATGATGATTAAGTAGTGGTAATGAGACGACTATTATATGATGATTTTTAGCTAGCTATGAAAACTGTTTTTGGTGATGATATATATGATGCAAGAGTTTTTATATTAATAGGAGGATGATGATGATAAGTTATTATATCATTTATGAAAGAAACCGCAGATTAGTTTCAACTGGATGGATTCTAGCTAAGTGATCAAGTATATGCCATATCCATATTACCTCGATCACTTAATTAGGTGATCAAGTATATATAATATGGATATGACATATACTTGATGACTTAGCTAGGATCCACATGCATCCAGTCAAACTAATCTGCGGTACATTCACCTAATGATTTAACAACTCATTATAATGTAAAACAATCACTAAATTAAATTGAAAACACAAAATTAAAGTAAAAATAAAAATAAAACCAAAACACACCCAAACATGTAGTACAGGTTGGTGTTACCAACCGGTACTAATGTCCTACGCGCCCACAGAGCTGGCTCGTGCCACGTGGTTGCCCTTTAGCACCGGTTCGTGCTGAACCGGTACTAAAGGGGGGGGGGCTTTAGTGCCCACACTTTAGTGCCGGTTACCGAACCAGCACTAAAGGGCCTTACAAACCGGTGCTATTGCCCGGTTCTGCACTAGTGGGGCCTCCTTTCTGCACCTTAGTTAATTTATTTACTTGTTACCCATTACGATTTATCTTATCACAAAACTATCTGTTACCGATAACTTTAGTGCTTGCAGAGAAGACCTTGCTGAAAACCACTTGGCATTTTCTTCTGCTCCTCGTTGGGTTTGACACTCTTACTTATCGAAAGGACTACGATAGATCCCCTATACTTGTGGGTCATCAAGACTCTTTTCTGGCGCCGTTGTCTGGGAGTGAAGCGCCTTTGGTAAGGAAACATTTATATAGTGTGCTAAAATTTACTATCACTTGTTACTACGGAAAACAATCCTTTGAGGGGCTTGTTCGGGGTGTCTTCACCTCGACCGGAACCACAATTAGTTGCTAGTCAACTCACTGCACCTACTGAAAATATTTATTATGAAATTCCTTCGAGTATGATAGAGAAACTGTTAGCTAATCCTTATGCAGGAGATGGAACATTACATCCTGATATGCACCTAATCTATGTGGATGAAGTTTGTGGATTATTTGAGCTTTCAGGTATGCCTGAGGATGTTGTCAAGAAGAAGGTCTTCCCTTTATCTTTGAAGGGAAAGACATTGACATGGTATAGGCTATTGGATAATATTGATCATGGAACTACAATCGATTGAAATTGGAATTTCATCAGAAGTTTTATCCTATGCATCCGGTTCATCGCGATTGGAATTTATATATATATATATGTATATATATATATATATATATATATATATATATATATATAATTTTTGGCCTCGTGAAGGAGAAAGTATCGCTCAAGCTTGGGGGAGGCTTAAGTCAATGTTACATTCATGCCCCAATCATGAGCTCTCAAGAGAAATTATTATTCAAAAAAATTTATGCTCGACTTTCTTATAATGATCGATCCATGCTCGATGCTTTTTGTACTGGCTCCTGTATGAAGAAGGATATTGAATTCAAATGGGATTTATTGGAAAGAATAAAATGCAACTCTAAAGATTGGGAACTCGACATAGGTAAAGAGTCAGGTATAAACCTTAATTTTGATTGTGTTAAATCTTTTATGGATACCGATGCTTTTCGTGATTTTAGCACTAAATATGGACTTGACTCTGAGATAGTAGCTTCTTTCTGTGAATCTTTTGCTACTCATGTTGATCTCCCTAAGGATAAGTGGTTTAAATATCATCCTCCCATTGAAGTTAAAGTAGCAGAACCTATTAAAGTTGAAGAAGAAACTATTACTTATAATATTGATCCTATTGTTTCTACTGCTTATATTGAGAAACCACCTTTTCCTGTTAGAATAAAGGATCATGCTAAGTCTTCAACTATGGTTCGTAATATTTATACTAGAACACCTACCGAGGGAGTCCTGGACTAAGGGGTCCTCGAGCGTCCGACCTGTTAGCCATGGGCCGGACTGATGGGCTGTGAAGATACGAAGACCGAAGACTGCACCCGTGTCCGGATGGGACTCTCCTTGGCGTGGAAGGCAAGCTTGGCAGCCGGATATGTAGATTCCCTTCTTTGTAACCGACCTGGTGTAACCCTAGATCCTCCCGGTGTCTATATAAACCGGAGGACTTAGTCTGGATAGGAGACTCAATATCGTAGCCATACAAGCTAGACCTCTAGGGTTTAGCCATTACGATCTCGAGGTAGATCAACTCTTGTAATACTCATATTCATCAGTATCAATCAAGCAAGCAAGACGTAGGGTATTACCTCCATAGAGAGGGCCCGAACCTGGGTAAACACCGTGTCCCTTGTCTCCTGTTACCAGCGACCTTAGACGCATAGTTCGGGACCCCCTACCCTCGATCCGCCAGTTTTGACACCGACACTGGTGCTTTCATTGAGAGTTCCACTGTGCCGTCGACAACAAGATCGATGTCTCTCCTTGTTCTCAAGGATAATATCACCACCGGAGGAACCCTGGCTCCAGGCCAAACCCTCCGGCTGGGCGGCTTTACCATGACCGCCCGTTTGGTCATTAAGCTGACGATGACCTCTCGGGTCATCGAAAACCCCCTTCGTATCAACTCCGAACACTCCAAGCAGATGGATCCAGCAGATCTTTCGTCTTTAAACAAGCTCCTAGATCACATCGCCGCCCTGGGGGTCGCTACAAACTACGATCGCATTGGTTTTAAGCCCGATCAGAGAGAAATCAAATCTCCGCCGATCAACCACCAGATAGCGGTAGTCGAGGAGCGAGTCGATAACTCTTCCTCTGTATTGAGGATGGACTATGTACGGATCTCTGGTCTCGAAGAGCCAGACACCTACCCGCGAGGTGAAGCACCCTGCCCTCCAAACATAGAATCAGACGATGGGCCTAAGAAATTAGAGGACATCCCGGAGCCCGATCTGTTAAATTCGGAAGACCTTCAGACTCCGGATCCAAAGCTGGGGCAGGGTTCAGATTTAAATCCACCCACCCACCCAAATACAAGCGCTCTCATGAGCATAAAACAACATTCTTAGGAAACAGTCCACCACTTCTAGGCCAGATTCCTTCTTGTCAAAAACAAGATTAAAGATTGCCGCGACGGGGAAGTGATCTCAGTGTTCCAAAACAATTGCAGGGATGAAGGAATCCTCAATGCCATCAATCGTTGTCACATCCTACACTTTGCTGACTTGGCAACCATCGTACAGAAGTACAGTGCAATGGAAAGCTCCTGGAAAACTCAAGTAGCTCGTTGGGAATCATCAGTCCCCACTCAACACTTCATTCAGGCGAAAAGGGCGCACCCTTGCAATACGCCTGGTTCAATAGTAAAGAAATACAAGTCCAGTATGGGGCGCGGAACCGTTCTGGAAGGATGGCTCGATGGGCCATGCAAAATACACACAACATACCAACACATAGCCTTAGAGCATGTTGGATACTCCGGCAAGTGGCCAAGAGCGACGAGGATATCCTCGCCAAGAATAACCCAGAACAAGACC
The DNA here is from genome assembly GCF_002162155.2 of Triticum dicoccoides. Classification (NCBI taxonomy): domain Eukaryota; kingdom Viridiplantae; phylum Streptophyta; class Magnoliopsida; order Poales; family Poaceae; genus Triticum; species Triticum dicoccoides. The sequence continues at coordinate 156,904,165 of NC_041390.1, read as the reverse complement.
CCCTAGAGGACAACGCCCCCAAAGTACCAACGGTCTTCGAGACATTCGCCTCCAACAATAGGCGCAAGAGAGCACTATGCGGACTCACCGAAGTATGTCAAATAGAAGCAATAAACCCTTGGAATGACACGGCTATAACGTTTAATGCCGGCGACGAACCAAAATACAGGACAGTCCGAGCACCAGCCGCCTTGGTCCTCAGTTCAATTGTGGACGGCTTTCGACTTACCAAGGTCCTTATGGACGGCGGCAGCGGACTAAACCTCATCTACGAAGATACACTCCACAAAATGGAAATAGACAGGGGCCGCATTGAGCAAAGCAGCACGACCTTCCGAGGAATTATCCCTAGTCGAGAGGCGCGGTGTGCGGGAAAAATAACACCCAACATGGTATTCGGCACGCTGGAGAATTATCGGTCCGAAGAAATAACCTTCCAACTGGCCCCTTTCAACAGCGGGTATCACACCCTCTTAGGGAGAGATGCGTTCATGCGCTTGCAAGTGGTACCCCATTACGGATACATGAAGCTTAAGATGTCTGGGCCCAACGGTATAATCACTCTAGCTAGTGACCCGTACATAGCACTCCGCGTCGAGAATAAAACCGCATCCTTGGCCCTCGAGGCATTATCTGAAGCCCTCGCGGCCGAAGAATTAGCCACGCTGCGCTCTACGGTGGACAAGGATGATGTCGTCCTAGACAAACGACCCAAATCCACCTCCTTCAAACCAGCAGAAGAAATAGTCAAATTCCAAGTCCATCCAACGGACCCCAAGAAGACAACATCCATCGGAGCACAATTAGATCCAATGGTTGACGCCGCGCTACGAGAGTTCCTACGCGAAAATTGGGATATATTCGCCTGGCACCCTTCTGATATGCCAGGAATCCCACGCGAGCTGGCCGAACACAACCTCAATATATTAAAAGGATTTAAACCGGTCAAGCAAACACTACGGCGCTTTTCCGAACCCAAACATCAAGCTATGGGGGAGGAGCTAGCCAAGTTAATTGAGGCCGGATTCATCACAGAAATAAAACATCCGAACTGGCTGGCAAAGCTGATTATGGTACCAAAGAAGGACAAATCCTGGCGGTTGTGCGTCGATTTTAAAGACCTCAATAAGGCTTGCCCTAATGATCCCTTCCCCCTCCCCCGCATTGATCAAATCATTGATGCTACCGCAGGACACGACTCACTGTGTTTCCTGGATGCATATTCTGGATACCATCAAATCAAAATGAAGGAGTCCGATCAAGCTGCAACAACATCCATTACCCCATATGGGCCATTCCGCATCAACACCATGCCCTTCGGGCTCAAGAACGCCGGCGCCACATACCAATGCATGATTCAAACATGCCTAGAGAAGCAGATCAGCAAGACAGTTGAAGCTTACGTGGACGACGTTGTCATCAAAACCAGGCGCGTCGAAACATTAATAAACGATTTACGTCTCACATTCGATAACCTCCACGCGTATGACATCAAGCTCAATCCAGAAAAGTGCGTTTTCGGCGTCCCGGCGGAAAACTGCTGGGCTTCATCGTTTCCAACAGAGGAATTGAAGCAAATCCAGCCAAAATCCAAGCTCTGTCACAATTGGCTACGCCGACAGACCTTAAACAAATCCAAAAGCTCGCGGGTTGCATGGCGGCTCTAAGCTGCTTTATCTCTAGATTGGGAGAAAAGGCACTGCCACTCTATCGTCTTCTACAGCGAACCGATCACTTCGAGTGGATGGACGCGGTAACAGCCGGACTGGAGGAAATAAAAACCCTTCTTGCGAGCAACCCAATCCTGGCCATGCCAAACGTCGGCGAACCGATGTTGTTATACATATTGGCAACACATCAGGTTGTGAGCGCCGTGCTCGTCGTCGAACGAGAACATGACGGACACAAATTCCCGCTTCAGAAGCCAGTATACTACGTATCCACTGTCCTTACACCATGTAAATCCTGGTACCCCCATTATCAAAAGATAGCATACGCGGTCTTCATGGCATCCGAAAGCTCCGTCACTACTTCCAGGAGTGTTTGATCACTGTGGCTTCCTAAGTACCACTAAATGACATTATAAACAACTGCGATGCCACGGGCCGGATTGCCAAATGGGCCATTGAGCTCCTTCCATTTGATATTACATACAAACCATGTCGAGCTATTAAATCCCAAGTACTGGCTGACTTCATCACCGAATGGACAGAGGCCGAACTCCCTAAAGAGTAGGGCACATATTCCAATTGGGTTATGCATTTCGATGGCTCCAAAATGCTAGCAGGGCTAGGAGCGGGCGTCGTTTTAATGTCCCCTACTGGAGATGTCGTTCAGTACGTACTCCAAATACTATACACAGACTCCAATAACGCAACCGAATACGAGGCCTTATTGCATGGTCTCCGGATGGCTGTCTCCATGGGCATACAACACCTAGAAGTGCGCAGGGAAGTGCGCGGGGACTCAAACCTCGCAATATCTCAAATAAATGGAGACTTCGACGCCAAAGATCTGAAGATGGTAGCTTATCGTAACGCAGTCATAAAAATGTCGGCCCGGTTCGAGGGGCTCGAGTTCCATCATGTGGCTCAAGAAAGTAATCAAGCGGCGGACGTTCTTGCTCGTATCGGCGCTAAGCATGACCCCGTCCCACCTAATATCTTTCTGGAAAGGATTTTTAAGCCATCTTTGGTGTGGCAGGGGTAAAACGGCAACACTAGTCCGGATCCGAACATAACCCCAGATTCCGAAAACACCGACATCATCGAAGGCTCAGCCACCGAAATAACACTGTCGGCGCATCTCATCATGGCAGTCATTGCCCCATGGATCGAACCCTTCCTGGCCTACCTTAACAGGAAGGAGCTTCCTGAGGACCAGAATGAGGCCCGCTGCATTGTCCGGCGTTCGAAGGCCTAAAAGGTTCATGACGGAGAGCTCTATAAGAAAAGTGCTACCGCGCGGAGTTCTTCAAAGATGTATCTCCAAGGAAGAGGAGCGGAAGCTCTTGGCCGAGATTCACGCCGGGCTTGGCGGTCACCACGCCACAGCTCGGGCTCTTGTTAGCAAAGCCTTCCGTACATGATTTTATTGGCCGACGGCCCGAGCAAATGCACAGGACCTTGTCCAACATTGCGTCGGATGCCAACTCTTCGCCAACCAAAGCCATATCCCCCGCCACTGCCTTGCAAACAATCCCCATCACTTGGCCTTTTGCGGTCTGGGGACTCGATATGGTCGGACCCCTTAAAGGAGGAAGCCATAAGATAAAGTACCTGCTGGTCACGGTGGATAAATTCACTAAGTGGATAGAGGCCAAACCAGTCAAAACGGACGAAGCGGGGCCGGTAATAGATTTCATATCCGGCGTGGTACACCATTATGGTGTCCCACATAGCATAATAACCAATAATGGATCTAATTTCACAGCCGATGAAGTGAAAACTTGGTGTGCTAATCTAGGTATTAAACTCGATTACGCCTTGGTCTATCACCCGCAGACAAACGGTCAAGTCGAACGGGCTAATGGTCTTATTATGAGCGGCATCAAACCTAGACTAGTGCGGTCTTTGAAAGAATCAGACAAGCACTGGGTGGAAGAACTTGACTCCTGCTACCTCTTGAGCACTGCGTTGGTTTTCCCCGAAGAGGAAGGGATGATGCAGCAAAGTAGCGTAAGTATTTCCCTTAGTTTTTGAGAACCAAGGTATCAATCCAGTAGGAGGCTACACGCGAGTCCCTCGTACCTGCACAAAACAAATAAATCCTCGCAACCAACGCAAATAGGGGTTGTCAATCCCTATAGGGCCACTTACGAGAGTGAGATCTGATAGATATGATAAGAACATATTTTTGGTATTTTTGTGATAAAGATGCAAAGTAAAATAAAGGCAAAGTAAATAGCAAAGGAAATAACTAGATAGTAGGAGATTAATATGATGAAGATGAACCCGGGGGCCATAGGTTTCACTAGTGGCTTCTCTCAAGAGCATAAGTATTCTACGGTGGGTGAACAAATTACTATTGAGCAATTGACAGAATTGAGCATAGTTATGAGAATATCTAGGTATGATCACGTATATAGGCATCACGCCTGAGACAAGTAGACTGACTCCTGCTTGCATCTACTACTATTACTCCACTCATGGACCGCTATCCAGCATGCATCTAGAGTATTAAGTTAAAAATAGAGTAACACCTTAAGCAAGATGACATGATGTAGAGGGATAGACTCATGCAATATGAAGAAAACCCCATCTTGTTATCCTTGATGGAAACAATACAATACGTGCCTTGTTGCCCCTACTGTCACTGGGAAAGGACACCGCAAGATTGAACCCAAAGCTAAGCACTTCTCCCATTGCAAGAAAGATCAATCTAGTAGGCCATAATTCGAAGAGACTTGCAAAGATAACCAATCATACATAAAAGAATTCAGAGAAGATTCAAATATTATTCATAGATAGACTTGATCATAAACCCACAATTCATCGGTCTCAGCAAACACACCGCAAAAAGAAGATTACATCGAATAGATCTCCACAAGAGAGGGGGAGAACATTGTATTGAGATCCAAAAAGAGAGAAGAAGCCATCTAGCTACTAACTATGGACCCGTAGGTCTGAGGTAAACTACTCACACTTCATCGGAGGGGCTATGGTGTTGATGTAGAAGCCCTCCGTGATCGACGCCCCCTCCGACGGAGCTCCGGAACAGGCCCCAAGATGGGATCTCGTGGATACAGAGAGTTGCGGCGGTGGAATTAGGGTTTGGCTCCGTATCTGATCGTTTGGGGGTACGTAGGTATATATAGGAGGAAGGAGTACGTCGGTGGAGCAACAGAGGGCCCACGAGGGTG
>NC_041390.1:156892185-156898862 GCF_002162155.2 Triticum dicoccoides | reverse complement strand
CCTACCTCGTGGCCTCCTGTTTCCTTTCTTGATGTAGGTTCCAAGTCTCCCGGGTCTTGTTCGTTGAGAAAATCACGTTCCCGAAGGTTTCATTCCGTTTGGACTCCGTTTGATATTCCTTTTCTTCAAAACCCTAAAACAGGTAAAAAACAACAATTCTGGGCTGGGCCTCCGGTTAATAGGTTAGTCCCAAAAATAATATAAAAGTGGATAATAAAGCCCAATAATGTCCAAAACAGTACATAATATAGCATGGAGCAATCAAAAATTATAGATACGTTGGAGACGTATCAAGCATCCCCAAGCTTAATTCCTACTCGTCCTTGAGTAGGTAAATGATAAAAACAATATTTTTGATGTGGAGTGCTACTTGGCATAATTTTGATGTAATTCTTATCAATTGTGGTATGAATATTCAGATCCGAAAGATTCAAGACAAAAGTTCATATTGACATAAAAATAATAATAATTCAAGCATACTAACTTAGCAATTATGTCTTCTCAAAATAACATGGCCAAAGAAAGTTCATCCCTACAAAATCATATGGTTTAGTCATGTTTCATTTTCGTCACACAAGAATGCTCTCATCATGCACAACCCCGATGACAAGCCAAGCAATTGCTTCATACTTTAGTAATCTCAAACCTATAAACTTTCACACAATATATGAGTGCGAGCCATGGACATAGCACTATGGGTGGAATAGAATATAATGAGGGGGGTTATGTGGAGAAGACAAAAGGGAGAAAGTCTCACATCAACGAGGCTAATCAACAGGCTATGGAGATGCCCACCGATTGATGTTAATGCAAGGAGTAGGGATTGCCATGCAACAGATGCAGTAGAGCTATAAATGTATGAAAGCTCAACAAAAGAAACTAGTGGGTGTGCATCCAACTTGCTTGCTCACGAAGACCTAGGGCACTTGGGGAGGCCCATTATTGGAAGATACAAGCCAAGTTATATAATGAAAAATTCCCACTAGTATATGAAAGTGACAAAACAAGAGACTCTCTAACATAAAGATTAAGGTGCTACTTTGAAGCACAAGTGTGGCAAAGGATAGTAACATTGTCCCTTCTCTCTTTTTCTCTCATTTTTTTTCTTTTTTTGGGCCTTCTCTCTTTTTTTATGGCCTTTCTTTTTATTTATTTATTCCTCACTTGGGACAATGCTCTAGAAAATGATGATCATCACACTTCTATTTATTTACAACTCAATGATTAAAACTCGATACTAGAACAAAAGATGACTCTATATGAATGCCTCTGGCGGTGTACCGGGATATGCAATGGATCAAGAGTGACATGTATGAAAGAATTATGAATGGTGGCTTTGCCACAAATACTATGTCAACTACATGATCATGCTAAGCAATATGACAATGATGAATGTGTCATGATGAACAGAATGATGGAAAGTTGCATGGCAATATATCTCGGAATGGCTATGGAAATGCCATAATAGGTAGGTATGGTGGCTGTTTTGAGGAAGATATAAGGAGGTTTATGTGTGAAAGAGCGTATCATATCACGGGGTTTGGATGCACCAGCGAAGTTTGCGCCAACTCTCAATGTGAGAAAGGGCAATGCACGGTACCGAAGAGACTAGCAAGAATGGAAGGGTGAGAGTGCGTATAATCCATGGACTCAACATTAGTCATAAAGAACTCACATACTTACTGCAAAAATCTACAAGTCATCAAAAACCTCGGTACTACGCGCATGCTCCTAGGGGGATAGATTGGTAGGAAAAGACCATCGCTCATCCCCGACCGCCACTCATAAGGAAGACAATCAAATAACACCTCATGTTTCAAATTTGTTGCATAGCGTTTACCATACATGCATGCTACGGGACTTGAAAACTTCAACACAAGTACTTCTCAATTTCACAACTACTCAACTAGCATGACTTTGATATTATTACCTCCATATCTCAAAACAATCATCAAGCATCAAACTTCTCTTAGTATTCAAAACACTCTTAAGAAAATTTTACTAATCTTGAACACCTAGCATATTAGGATTTTAAGAAAATTACCATGCTATTAAGACTCTCAAAATGATCTAAGTGAAGCATGAGAGATCAATAGTTTCTATAAAACAAATCCACCACCGTGCTCTAAAAGATATAAGTGAAGTACTAGAGCAAAACTATATAACTCAAAGGATATAAGCGAAGCACATAGAGTATTCTAAAAAATTCCAAATCATATATGGCTCTCTCAAAAGGTGTGTACACCAAGGATGATTGTGGTAAACTAACAAGCAAAGACTCAAATCATACAAGACGCTCCAAGTAAAACACATATCATGTGGCGAATAAAAATATAGCTCCAAGTAAAGTTACCGATAGAAGTAGACGAAAGAGGGGATGCCTTCCAGGGCATCCCCAAGCTTTGGATTTTAGGTGTCCTTAGATTATCTTGGGGGTGCCATGGGCATACCCAAGCTTAGTCTCTTTCCACTCTTTGTTACATAATCCATCAAATCTTTACCCAAAACTTGAAAACTTCACAACACAAAACTTAAAGTAGAAAATCTCGTGAGCTCCGTTAGCGAAAAAAAATAAAAGACCACTTCAAGGTACTGTAATTAACTAATTATTTATTTATATTGGTGTTATACCTACTGTATTCCAACTTTTCTATGGTTTATAAACTATTTTACTAGCCATAGATTCATCAAAATAAGCAAACAACACACGAAAAACAGAATCTGTCAAAAACAGAACAGTCTGTATTAATCTGTAGCTAGCGCAAGATATGGAACTCCAAAAATTCTAAAATAAATTGCTGGACGTGAGGAATTTATCTATTAATCATCTGAAAAAATAATTAATTCAATAGAACTTTCCAAATAAAAATTACAGCAGTTCTCGTGAGCACTAAAGTTTCTGGTTTTTTACAGCAAGTTCAACAAGACTTTCCCCAAGTCTTCCCAACGGTTCTACTTGGCACAAACACTAATTAAACACAAAAAACACAACCAAAATAGAGGCTAGATAAATTATTTATTACTAAACAGGAGCAAAAATCAAGGAATAAAAATAAAATTGGGTTGCCTCTCAACAAGCGCTATCGTTTAACGCCCTAGCTAGGCATAACAAGCAAAAATAGATCTAGGTATTGCCATCTTTGGTAGGCAATCCATAAGTGGCTCTCATAATAGATTCATAAGGTAATTTAATTTTCTTTCTAGGAAAGTGTTCCATGCCTTTCCTTAATGGAAATTGGAATATAATATTTCCTTCCTTCATATCAATAATTGCACCAATCGTTCTACGGAAAGGTCTACCAAGAATAATAGGACATGAAGGATTGCAATCTATGTCAAGAAAATAAAATCTACGGGCACATAATTCCTATTTGCAACAATAAGAACATCATTAATTCTTCCCATAGGTTTCTTAATAGTGGAATCCGCAAGGTGCAAGTTTAGAGAGCAATCATCAAAATCACGGAAACCTAACAAATCACACAAAGTCTTTGGAATCATGGAAACACTAGCACCCAAAGCACATAAAGCATAGCATTCATGATCTTTAATTTTAATTTTAATAGTTGGTTACCACTCATCATAAAGTTTTCTAGGGATAGAAACTTCCAATTCAAGTTTTTCTTCGTAAGATTGCATCAAGGCATCAACGATATGTTTAGTAAACGCTTTATTTTGACTATAAGCATGAGGAGAATTTAGCACGGATTGCAACAAGGAAATACAATCAATAAAAGAGCAATTTTCATAGTTAAATTCCTTGAAACCCATAATAGTGGGTTTAGCAACATCTAGGGTTTTAATTTCTTCAATCCCACTTTTATCAAATTTAGCATCAAGATCAACAAATTTTGACTTCTTGGAACGCCTTCTAGGTAAAGGTGGATCATATTCAGTCCCATCATTATCGAGATTCATATTGCAAAACAAAGATTTAATAGGGGACACATCAATAGCTTTTAGATCTTCATCTTTATTTTCATAGGAACTAGAAGAACACGCTCTTATAAAGGCATCTTTCTTAGCACGCATCCTAGCGGTTCTTTCTTTGTACTCATCAATGGAAATTCTCATGGCTTTGAGAGACTCATTGATATCATGCTTAGGTGGAATAGATCTAAGTTTCAAAGAATCAACATCAAGAGAAATTCTATCAATGTTCCTAGCCAAATCATCAATCTTAAGCAATTTTTCTTCAATCATAGCATTAAAATTCTTTTGCAAAGTAATAAATTCTTTAATATTAGATTCAAAATCAGAGGGCATCTTATTATAATTTCCATAAGAATTGTTGTAGGAATTACCATAATTATTAGAGGGATTACTAGGATACGGCCTAGGATTGAAATTTCCTCTATACGCGTTGTTACCAAAATTGTTCCTACCAACAAAATTAACATCCATAGATTCATTATTATTCTCAATAAAATTAGACAAGGGTATATCATTAGGATCAGAAGAAACACTCTTATTAGCAAATAATTTCATAAGTTCATCCATCTTTCCACTCAAAACATTAATTTCTTCTATCGCATGCACCTTTTTATTAGTAGATCTTTCAGTATGCCATTGAGAATAATTAACCATAATATTATCTAGGAGTTTAGTAGCTTCTCCTAATGTGATTTCTATAAAAGTGCCTCCCGCGGCCGAATCTAAAAGATTTCTAGAAGCAAAATTCAATCCGGCATAAAAATTCTGAACAATCATCCACAAATTTAAACCATGAGTAGGGCAATTACGTATCATTAGTTTCATTCTCTCCCAAGCTTGTGCAACATGTTCATGATCAAGTTGCTTAAAATTCATAATATCATTTCTAAGAGAGATGATCTTCACGGGAGGAAAATACTTAGAGATAAAAGCATCTTTGCACTTATTCCATGAATCAATACTATTTTTAGGCAGAGACGAAAACCAAGCTTTAGCACGATCTCTAAGTGAAAAAGGAAATAGCTTCAATTTAACAATATGATTATCCACATCTTTCTTATTTTTCATGTCACACAAATCAACGAAGCTATTTAGATGGGTAGCGACATCTTCACTAGGAAGGCCGGAAAAAGGATCTTTCATGACAAGATTCAGCAAAGCAACATTAATTTCACAAGATTCAGCATCGGTAAGAGGAGCAATCGGAGTGCTAATAAAATCATTGTTCTTGGTATTGGTGAAGTCACACAATTTAGTATTATCTTGAGCCATCGTGACGAGCAAGCAAACTAACACGCAAGCAAACAAAAAGCAAGCGGGCAAAAAGAGGCAAAATAGAGAAAGAGAGGGAGGGTAGAGAGAGAGGGCAAATAAAACGGCAAGGGTGAAGTGGGGGAGAGGAAAATGAGAGGCAAATGGAGAATAATGTAATGCGGGAGATAAGGGTATGTGATGGGTACTTGGTATGTTGACTTTTGCGCAGACCTCCCCGGCAACGGCGCCAGAAATCCTTCTTGCTACCTCTTGAGCACTGCGTTGGTTTTCCCCGAAGAGGAAGGGATGACGCAGCAAAGTAGCGTAAGTATTTACCTCAGTTTTTGAGAACCAAGGTATCAATCCAGTAGGAGGCTACGCGCGAGTCCCTCGTACCTGCACAAAACAAATAAATCCCCGCAACCAACGCAAATAGGGGTTGTCAATCCCTATAGGGCCACTTACGAGAGTGAGATCTGATAGATATGATAAGATACTATTTTTGGTATTTTTGAGATAAAGATGCAAAGTAAAATAAAGGCAAAGTAAATAGCAAAGGAAATAACTAGGTAGTAGGAGATTAATATGATGAAGATGGACCCGGGGGCCATAGGTTTCACTAGTGGCTTCTGTCAAGAGCATAAGTATTCTACGGTGGGTGAACAAACTACTGTTGAGCAATTGACAGAATTGAGCATAGTTATGAGAATATCTAGGTATGATCATGTATATAGGCATCACGTCCGAGACAAGTAGACCGACTCCTGCCTGCATCTACTACTATTACTCCACTCATCAACCGCTATCCAGCATGCATCTAGAGTATTAAGTTAAAAACAGAGTAACGCCTTAAGCAAGATGACATGATGTAGAGGGATAGACTCATGCAATATGAAGAAAACCCCATCTTGTTATCCTCGATGGCAACAATACAATACATGCCTTTCTTCCCCTACTGTCACTGGGAAAGGACACCGCAATATTGAACCCAAAGCTAAGCACTTCTCCCATTGCAAGAAAGATCAATCTAGTAGGCCAAACCAAACTGATAATTCGAAGAGACTTGCAAAGACAACCAATCATACATAAAAGAATTCAGAGAAGATTCAAATATTATTCATATATAGACTTGATCATAAACCCACAATTCATCGGTCTCAACAAACACACCGCAAAAAGAAGATTACATCGAAATGATCTCCACAAGAGAGGGGGAGAACATTGTATTGAGATCCAAAAAGAGAGAAGAAGCCATCTAGCTACTAACTATGGACCCGTAGGTCTGAGGTAAACTACTCACACTTCATCGGAGGGGCTATGGTGTTGATGTAGAAGCCCTCCGTGATCGATGCCCCCTCCGGCGGAGCTTCAGAACAGGCCCCAAGATGGGATCCCGTGGATACAGAAAGTTGCGGCGGTGGAATTAGGGTTTTGGCTCCGTATCTGATCGTTTGGGGGTACGTAGGTATATATAGGAGGAAGGAGTACGT
>NC_041390.1:156874754-156891704 GCF_002162155.2 Triticum dicoccoides | reverse complement strand
CTTGTTCGTTGAGAAAATCATGTTCTCGAAGGTTTCATTCCGTTTGGACTCCGTTTGATATTCCTTTTCTTCGAAACCCTAAAACAGGCAAAAAAACAGCAATTCTGGGCTGGGCCTCCGGTTAGTAGGTTAGTCCCAAAAATAATATAAAAGTGGATAATAAAGCCCAATAATGTCCAAAACAGTAGATAATATAGCATGGAGCAATCAAAAATTATAGATACATTGGAGACGTATCAACTCCGTACTCTGGGGGCTGCGGACCACGCCCAACTGCACTACTGGATATACACCTTTCTTCATGGTGTACGGTGCAGAAGCAGTGTTACCCTGCGATATTATTCATGACTCACCTCGAGTGCGCATGTACGAAGAGACAGAAGCCAAGCTTGATCGGCAGGACAACCTAGATGCCTTGGAGGAGGAGCGCGACGTCGCGAAAGCCCGTCCCGCATTTTATCAATAGCAGGCTCGCAGGTACCAAAGCAGAGAAGTGCGGGCCAAGACTTATAACATTGGTGAACTCGTACTACGCCTGCCAGAGAAGAAAAAGGACAAACTCAAGCCCAAGTGGGAGGGTCCCTTCATCATTGACGAAGTTCTCACCGGAGGAGCGTACCGCCTGCGTGATGCGCCAGACAATCACCTGGAGCTGAACCCTGGAATGCGGCCAGACTACGACGATTTTATGCCTAGCGCCAAACTCGGTGTTCGTCTCCTCCGTCCTGTTATTAACGTTACTTTTTCTCTTTTCGTTTTTTATCTTTTTCTTTCGTTTTGCTCTTTAGCCTTACAGTTTCAATACGACTAGACTGTCCTTACCTAATGCGTACATCTATGCATATGTACATTCAGTATACCTGTGGGTTGCTCGTACAGAAGCTTGCTATTATCCTTTGAGCATCAAGCTCACCACATATGTGTTTTTCCATACATACCTTTTCTTCGCCATTATATGCATCGATATGACTTAAGTTTTGGCAAAGCTGGGTTGCCTGGCTCCTGTGCTTATGCCATACGTTCCCGTTAGTTCGGCTAGGGCATAAAGGGAGCACCTCTGCGATTGTTACTGCCGGGTCATCCGGATGTGTACCTCAGACTGGGTGAAGACGAAAGCTAGCGTTCTTAAGGGAATATTCGGTAGGTGAATTAAAGATGTCCCCACATTCATTCCATTATGAAACCCCAGAGGTCACTTACTCTGAGATTTTTTCTATCACAGTTTGGACATGCACATCCAGGGAAAGGAACCCTTAACAGAACTATTCTCTCTGGAAGATGTTTCTTACATAATGTAGTATAACATAACTAGCCGGATACACATTGTCTATTCAAGCAACTATGACCCTACGCCTGGTTCCCATGCATGCCCCGGTATATTCTACCGTTAGGGTATTCGGAAACACTCTGCACCTTCGGGTCCAGAGGTCGAAGCGAAAAGGTCGGCCATGCCAATTGTTTTTATTATCCAGCTAGAAGGAAAGTACATAGTCACTTAGGACTCAAAAACTTCCTCCTCTATACCGTCCAACAGGCGGTCTAACTTACAATCCTGTTGTGAGTATCTAGCAGCCACCTCAACTTGGCCATAGACTAAACTAACGGGAATTTATTCCCCATTTGACCCTAGCGGTCCGACCCGGGCCATGTGATTCGGATCCAGCTTGGTATACCGCATTTTTATCATGGCCCAAGCTTCTCGCGCACCCTCTCGGCAGGCCGATATCTTCCACAGTCGGATACACCGCCGCGCTCCCTTGAACAGCTCTACAAGCTTCTCCATACTCCCTAGAGGGGAGTCAGATGGCCGTAAGGCCTTGGCTACACTCCGCATTGCCTGCTAAGCTTGCTCGTGCAACTGCAGTAGCTCTTGCAGAAGATCACTTAATGATCCGGACACCTCCTCTTCAGGGCGGCCCGTCAGTACACCTACAATCACAGCTATATCAGCTACGGTTACTTCCAAACTGTTATAAGATAAATGCGGCCACAAACTGAATATGCCGCCTCACAGTTTTTTGTTCTCCTTCACGGAGTCAGCTAGCTGAGCTCGCACGTCTTTCAGTTCTTCGCCCAGTTTGGTGTTCGAATCCTGGAGCTTCTTTTTCTCTTGAACGACTTTTGTTAACACACGCTCGCCCGCTGCTAGCAGTTTCTTGGCTCCGTGTTCTTCGCCTCGAGTGGCGTCCAGCTGCTCCCGCAGTTGGTCTAACGATCCAATACAACGATAAGCAACCATATTAGCATTGTTAGTGTACAATTATGATTTCTCGATGGAGGGAAACATTACCGGGGGATGCCTTCTTGGATTTCTCCAGTTCGGTGGCAGCAGACAGCTGGTGCTGACACTTTTCTAGTTCCTGAGTTAACATGTCATTCTTCTCCGTGAGCACCTGGTTGTACATTGATCCTTAAATCAATTGTTTCAACTAATTTAAGTCTCGGCGGCTACTGGCATATGGTTATCATAGTCAGACAAAACAAACTTACCTGTAGATCTTTTAAATGATGTTTTGTGGCTCTATTAAGCCCATCTCGAGCATCTCGGATATATGCATTGGCCGAGCTGAAGGCGTTAAATGACTCTTCTGAAAAGCCAGGGTCCCGTAAGACGGCCCTACCGTGCCCATGATTCATAGCGCTCTCCACTTCCGAGTTGGTGACGGATACATCATCCGAGTGCTCGGCTGGAGGACAGTCCGGCATCACCCCCGCATCAGCCCCCGTCTTCACGGCAGGATTTGAATCCTTGCTGCAGGAAGTATGACCGGCCGGACCCCCGGGTATAGTCCGGCACATCTTTTTCCTGATATAGGCTAAACGGAAAGGTCACAGTTGGACGTGACTGCAAAAGTGCATACTTTCAAATTCATACCTCTTTGATGAAGGCTCGGCCGTATCTTCGTTTGCCTTCCTCTTAGAAGGCTTGCCTGGTATGGGGGATGCTCTCTTCGGAGATGCTCCCGGGGCAGCATGGCGCGCCGAACGCTTCCCCTTCTAAAGCACATGACATTGTGGTGGGTAAGGAGGAATGAGAAAACTCTTTTGGATAAGGAGACTCCAAATTACTTACACGCGAAGCAGGAAGGAGGCCGGGGTAATCGGCGATATGGGTACATGTGTACCTTCGTAGCTCATCTGATAGAATATTCCCTCCTCAAGCTCCACAAATATGTCCGGATCTTCCTCATATCCAGGGCCGAGATCCCGGTTGCGATTCTCCGGCTGAGGGGCAGGGTCATAGATCCCCTCGACAACCTTTCACCATTCCTGTTATGAGCAAGATAAGATGCTGCCTGTCAAGAATGATTCAGGGACAAGAATAAAATAGTGGAGTCGAGCCTTACCCAACTGGGAGGATTATGCATGGAAAACCCGTCTCGAATTTGGAGATTGGTGAACTCCTCCTTCTCCCATTTATACAGCCCGGCCAGTATTTTGGCTAGGGCGGCAGGAGTCTTCGGGCCCTTTCGGCCATAGCATGAGGCGTCATCTTCTCCGTTATAATGCCACATGGGCAGCCCTCTGTATTGAAGTGGCTGGACCCCCCTCGCGTTATCGAAATCGCCATCACCTCGGCTATTGACCATCCGGACCGGGCAAGCGTCTTAATCTTGCCCAGCAGCAGGCTGATCTCTGCACTATCCTCTTCCTTGAGGCTCCAAGGATGCCAGCTATGGCATGCCTTCCGCGGAGCATTTGAAAACTCGGGGAGGCCCATGCGGACAGGGTCGGGTAGAGCGACATCGTCGATGTAGAACCATCCAGAGGGCCACTCTTCGGGAGCTTTCTTCGGTGTGCCAGACAGGTATCCGGTCCCAGTGATGCGCCACACTTCGGCTCTTCCCACTTCAAAAATTAACCCACCTTGATTGCGAGGGACGAGGCAGAACAGTCTTCTCCACAAATCGAAATGGGCCTCACAACCCAGGAAAAGTTTGCATAAAGTGACATAACCCGCGATGTGCAGGATGGAGGCTGGGGTAAAATTATGCAGCTGGAGGCCGTAGTACTCCAGAAGACCTCGGAGGAATGGGTGAATTGGCAATCCCACGCCCCTCAGTAGATAGGGGATGAAGCACACTCGTTCTCCTGCAGACGGATTGGGGAAATCCTGCGCCTGGGTTTTGCCGTTGAAAGAGGCCAGTCCTGCTCGAACAGGGACCAGATCTGCAGGAGGGAGAAATCCCTGCGTTTGCAGCTTCACCCATTGGCTGTGGGGTACGGAGCACCTCTTCCACTCGCTTTTCTCTAGGTTGGAACGGGAAGAGGAGCTGGGAATGCTGGCCATGTTGGAATGGTTTCGCCTGGTAGTATCTGAGGATTTTCTCCATGTGATACCGAAAGGATCTGAGATCCAATCCCTTTAAATAGACATTCTTTCTTGCAGGGCTAGGGTGTTATTTGCAAAAAATAGCCTAACCACCCACATTCGCCAGACACGTGGAGGATCAAGTCATAAATGCACAGAAGCCGAGGGTGTGGCATTCAATTGAAAGCCGAACACATTACTGGGAAGACGTTGGAGGATGAACCCGCCTTCCAATGCCGAAGACAGTTTGCGCTCTGAACACCTCATCATTGAAGCCTAGTTCGGGGGCTACTGAGGGAGTCCTGGACTAAGGGGTCCTCAGGCGTCCGGCCTGTTAGCCATGGGCCGGACTGATGGGCTGTGAAGATATGAAGACCGAAGACTGCACTAGTGTTCGGATGGGACTCTCCTTGGCATGGAAGGCAAGCTTGGTGGACGGATATGTAGATTCCCTTCTTTGTAACCGACCTGGTGTAACCCTAGATCCTCCCGGTGAATATATAAACCAGAGGACTTAGTCTGGATAGGAGACTCAATATCATAGCCATACAAGCTAGACCTCTAGGGTTTATCCATTACGATCTCGAGGTACATCAACTCTTGTAATACTCATATTCATCAATATCAATCAAGCTGGACGTAGGGTATTACCTCCATAGAGAGGGCCCGAACCTGGGTAAACACCATGTCCCTTGTCTCCTGTTACCATCGACCTTAGACGCATAGTTCGCGACCCCCTACCCGAGATCCGTCGGTTTTGACACCGACACCTACACCCTCTGAGAAATTAAAGTTGAACCTAGTATTTCTATTGTTAAAGATCTCTTGGTTGATAATATTGATGGACATGTTATTTATTTCTGTGATGAAGTTGCTAGAATTGCCAAACCCGATACGAAAGATAAACATAGACCTGTTGTTGGCATGCCTGTTGTCTCTGTTAAAATTGGAGATCATTGTTATCATGGCTTATGTGATGTGTGTTCTAGTGTGAGTGCAATTCCTTATACCTTATATAAATAAATTATGAATGATATTGCACCTGCTGAGATAGAAGATATTGATGTTACCATTAAGCTTGCTAATAGAGATACTATATCACCAATTGGGATTGTTAGAGATGTTGAAGTCTTGTGTGGGAAGATAAAATATCCTACTGATTTTCTTGTTCTTGCTTCCCCACAAGATAATTTTTGTTCCATTATATTTGCTAGACCTTTCTTGAATACTGTTAATGCTAAGATAGACTACGAGAAAGATAATGTTACTGTTGGTTTAGGGGATATGTCTCATGATTTTAATTTCTCTAAATTTTGTAGACAACCCCATGATAAAGAATTGCCTAGTGAGGATGAAATTATTGGTCTTGCTTCTATTGCCGTGCCTCCTAATGATCCTTTAGAATAATATTTTCTAGACCATGAAAATGATATATTTATGAATGAAAGAAGGGAAATAGATGAAGTATTCTTTAATCAAGGACCTATTTTGAAACACAATTTTCCTGTTGAAATCCTTGGGGATCCTCCTCCACCCAAGGGTGATCCTGTGTTTGAGCTTAAACAATTACTTGATACTTTGAAATATGCTTATCTTGATGAAAAGAATATATATCCTATTATTATTAGTGCTAACCTTTCAGAGCATGAGGAAAAGAAATTATTTAAAACTCTGAAGAAGCACCGTGCTGCTATTGGATATACTCTTGATGATCTTAAGGGCATTAGTCCCACTCTATGTCAGCACAAAATTAAGTTGGAGAAAGATGCTAAACCAGTGGTAGATCATCAACGATGGTTAAATCCTAAGATGAAAGAAGTGATAAGAAATGAAATACTAAACCTTCTAGAGGCAGGTACAATTTATCACATTGTTGATAGTCAGTGGGTAAGTCCTGTTCATTGTGTCCCTAAGAAGGGAGGTATTACTGTTGTTCCTAATGATAAAAATGAATTGATTCCACAAAGAATTGTTACAGGTTATAGAATGGTAATTGCTTTAAATAAAGCTACTAGAAAAGATCATTACCCTCTACCTTTTATTGATCAAATGCTAGAAAGATTATCCAAACATACTCATTTTTGCTTTCTAGATGGTTATTCTAGTTTCTCACAAATACATATGTCAAAAGAGGATGAAGAGAAAAATACTTTTACTTGCCCTTTTGGTACCTTCACTTATAGACGTATGCCTTTTGGTTTATGTAATGCACCTGCTACCTTTCAATGATGTATGACTGCTATATTCTCCGACTTTTGTGAAAAGATTGTTGAGGTTTTCATGGATGATTTCTCTGTTTACGAAACTTCTTTTGATGATTGCTTAAGCAACCTTGACCGAGTTTTGTAGAGATGTGAAGAAACTAATCTTGTATTGAATTGGGAGAAGTGCCACTTTATGGTTAATGAAGGTATTGTCTTGGGGCATAAAGTTTCTGAAGGAGGTATTGAAGTTGATAAAGCTAAAGTAGATGCTATTGAAAAGATGCAGTGTCCTAAAGATATTAAAGGTATAAGAAGTTTCCTTGGTCATGCTAGTTTCTATAGGAGGTTTATTAAAGACTTCTAAAAAATTTCTAGGCCTCTCATTAATCTCTTGCAAAAAGATGTTCCTTTTGTTTTCGATGATGATTGTGTAGAAGCATTTGAAATACTTAAGAAAGCCTTGATTTCTGCACCTATTGTTCAGCCACCTAATTGTAATTTACCCTTTGAAATTATGTGTGATGCTAGTGATTATGTTGTGGGTGCTGTTCTAGGACAAAGAGTTGATAAGAAATTATATGTTCTTCAATATGCTAGTAAAGACTCTAGACAGTGCCCAGAGGAATTAGGCTACCACTGAAAATGAATTTTTAGCAGTTGTATTCGCATGTGATAACTTCAGACCTTATATTGTTGATTCCAAACTAACTGTTCACACTGATCATGCTGCTATTAAATATCTTATGGAAAATAAAGATGCCAAACCTAGACTTATTAGATGGGTTCTCTTGCTACAAGAATTTGATTTGCATATTATTGACAAAAAGGGAGCTGAGAACCCCCTTGCAGACAACTTGTCTAGATTAGAGAATGTTCTTGATGACCCACTACCTATTGATGATAGCTTTCCCGATGAGCAACTAAATGTCATAAATGCTTCTCGTAGTGCTCCTTGGTATGCTGATTATGCTAATTATATTGTTGCTAAATTTATACCCCCTAGTTTCACATACCAGCAAAAGAAAAAGTTTTTCTATGATTTAAGACATTACTTCTGGGATGACCCACACCATTATAAAGAAGGAGTAGATGGTGTTATTAGATGTTGTGTACCTGAGCATGAACAGGAACCGATCCTACGCAAGTGGCACTCGATTCTTACGGAGGACACCGCGCTGGAGATAGAACTACACATAAGGTATTGCAATCTGGGTTCTATTGGCCCACTCTCTTTAAAGATGCCCGTAAGTTTGTCTTATCTTGTGATGACTGCCAAAGGATTGGTAATATTAGTAGACGTCAGGAAATGCCTATGAACTATTCACTTGTTATTAAACCATTTGATGTTTGGGGCTTCGATTATATGGGACCTTTTCCTTCTTGTAATGGGTATACACATATTTTAGTTCCCTTTGATTATGTTACTAAATGGGTAGAAGCTATTCCAACTAGTAGTGCTGATCATAACACTTCTATTAAGATGCTTAAAGAAGTTATTTTTTTGAGGTTTGGAGTCCCTAGATATTTAATGACTGATGGTGGTCCACATTTTATTCATGGTGCTTTCCGTAAAATGCTTGCTAAGTATGATGTTAACCATAGAATTACATCTCCATATCATCCTCAGTCTGGTGGTCAAATAGAATTAAGTAATAGAGAGCTTAAATTAATTTTGCAAAAGACAATTAATAGATCTAGAAAGAATTGGTCTAAGAAACTTGATGATGCATTATGGGCTTATAGAACCGCTTGTAAGAATCCTATGGGTATGTCTTCGTACAAAATGGTTTATGGAAAATCATATCACTTACCTCTTGAACTAGAACATAAGGCATATTGGGCTATTAAAGAGCTCAATTATGATTTCAAACTTGCTGGTGAGAAGAGGTTATTTGACATTAGCTCACTTGATCAATGGAGAACCCAAGCCTATGAGAATGCCAAGTTGTTTAAAGAAAATGTTAAAAGATGGCATGACAAAAGGATACAAAAGCATGAGTTTAATATAGGTGATCATGTTTTGCTATACAACTCTCGTTTAAGATTTTTTGTAGGAAAGCTTCTCTCTAAATGGGAAGGTCCTTACATCATCGAGGAGGTCTATCGTTTCGGTGCCATAAAAATCAACAATGTCGAAGGCACAAATCCGAAGGTGGTAAATGGTCAAAGAATCAAACATTGTATCTCAGGTACTCCCATAAATGTTGAGACTAATATAATTAATACCATAACGCCAGAGGAGTACATAAGGGACACTTTCCAGAATGTTTCAGACTCCAAAAAGGAATAGGTATGTGGTACGGTAAGTAAACCGACTCCAAAATGTTTCCCATGATAATTTTTCTCCTTTTTGGAATATTTAAAAAATAGGAAAATTAAAAGTAGTCCGAGAGGGACATGAGGCCACCACAAGGGTGGAGGGCGCGCCCTACCCCCTGGACGCACCCCCCATCCTTGTGGCCACCTCGTGTGCCTTCCGAACTCCGTTTTCTTGCATGATACTTCTTTCGGTCGGTAAAAAATCATTATATAATATCCCGAAGGTTTTAACCACCGTACCACGACAATATCTCCTGTTTTTGTTTCGAGCTATTTTCTGCCAAAGTTTTCAAGGCCAGGCATCATGTCGTCCCCCTCCTCCAAGAATGCGGGCGATGATGCGTGGAAAATGAAGATATATATGAGGAGAGAATAACTCGGGGAAATCAACACGGGAGATAAGATCAAGAAGGCCGCGAAAGATCAAGTTCCGGCAGCAGAAGGAGCAGACATCCTTCAACCTCACTATGATCATCTTACTCCTACTGAAATTGAAGCTTTCAAGGTTATTGAAATAGTTCATGTGCAAACAAGTATGTCACTTGTGAAAATATTCTGTTGCAAGAGCACATCACCGCACTCAAGGGCATTATTCGCAAATTCCAGCATCTCCTACGCTCGATGTGTGACGGTACTTCATCAACAACTCCTTCATCACCACCTCCAAAGAAAGAGACATAAATACATGGGTATGGACACTCCCCTTGGCAACAGCCAAGCTTGGGGGAGGTGCCCCGGTATCGTATCACCTTTGCTCATCGAGATATATCCGGATCTCCCCAACACATAGAGCTTGCCAAAGGAAAAAGTGTAAAAAGGAAAGGTGATGATCACCATGACTCTTGTATAAGGGTAGGAGATAAAAGTAAAAGATAGGCCCTTCGCAGAGGGAAGCAGAGGTTGTCATGCGCTTTTATGGTTGGATGCACAAAATCTTAATGCAATAGAATGTCACTTTATATTGCCGCTTGTGATAAAGACCTTTATTATGTAGTCCGTTGCTTTTATTTCTTCCATATCACAAGTTCGTATAAAGATTAATTTCTTCACACTAATAGATCATACATATTTAGAGAGCAACTTTTATTGCTTGCACCGATGACAACTTACTTGAAGGATCTTACTCAATCCATAGGTAGGTATGGTGGACTCTCATGGCAAAACTGGTTTAAGGGATGTTTGGAAGCACAAGTAGTATCTCTACTTGGTGCAAAGAATTTGGCTAGCATGAGAGGGAAAGGCAAGCTCAACATGTTGGATGATCCATGACAATATAACTTCTATTCGGATATAAGAAAACATAACCTATTATGTTGTCTTCCTTGTCCAACATCAACTTTTTAGCATGTCATATTTTAACGAGTGCTCACAATTACAAAAGATGTCCAAGATAGTATATTTATATGTGAAGCCTCTCTTTCTTTCTTACTTCCTATTAATTGCAACAATGACCAAAACTATGTTTGTCAACTCTCAACAACTTTTATTCATCATACTCTTTATATGTGAAGTCATTACTCTCCATAAGATCAATATATGAAATTTTTATTTCTTTTTATTCTTTCTTTTAGTTCCCTCAAGATCATAGCAAGAAAGCAAAGCCCTTATCTCAAAACTACTCTTTGTTATATATCTCAAGGACTCCATTACATAGATAGGGATCGAAGCAAAACTCAAAGCTAGATCATACTAAAACTTTATTCTACTATATCAAGATATAATGAGAAGGATCGAACTAAGAAAAGCGATAAAGATAAAGATGTGATGGTGATACGATACCGGGGCACCTCCCCCAAGCTTGGCAGTCACCAAGGGGAGTGCCCATACCCATATATTCATGTCTCTTTCTTCGAAGGTGGTGATGATGGGGTTGTTGATGAAGTAGTGTGACACATCGAGCGTAGGAGATTCTCCAATTTGCGAATAATGCCCTTGAGTGCGGTGATGTATTCTTGCAGCAGAATATTTTCATGAGTGAGATACTTGTTTTGCGCACGAACTATTTCAATGATCTTGAAAGCTTCAATTTCAGTAGGCGTAAGATAATCATAGTGAGGTTGAAGGATGTATTCTTCTTCGGCTGCCGGAGCTTGATCTTCTGCGGCCTTCTTGATTTTATCATCCTCGTTGATTTTCCCAAATTCTTCTCGCTTCATCTCTATCTTCATCAGCCACGCATCCTCGCCCGCATTGTTAGAGGAGGGGGACGACATGAAGCCTGGCCTTGAAAACTCTGGCAGAAAACAGCTCGAAACAAAAACAGGAGATATTTGCATGGTACGGTGGTCAAAACTTTCGGGAGATTATATAATGAATTTAAACCGACCATAAGAAGTATCGTGCAAGAAAACGGAGTCTGGAAGGCACACGAGGTGGCCACAAGGACGGGGGGGGGGGCAGTGGGTAGGGCGCGCCCTCCACCCTTGTGGTGGCCTCGTGTCTCTTTCGGACTACTTTAAATTTTTCTATTTTTTAAAATATTCCAAAACGAAGAAAATTTTTCATTGGAAATGTTTTGGAGTCAGTTTACTTACCGTACCACATACCTATTCTTTTTCGGAGTCTGGAACATTTTGGAAAGTGTCCCTTATGTACTCCTCCGGTGTTATGATATTAATTATATTGGTCTCAACATTTGTGGGAGTACTTGAGATATAATGTTTGATTCTTTGACCGTTTACCACCTTCGGATTTGTGCCTTCAGAATTGTTGATTTTTATGGCACCGGAATGATATACTTCCTAGATGATGTAAGGACCTTCCCATTTAGAGAGAAGCTTTCCTGCAAAAAATCTTAAATGAGAGTTGTATAGCAGAACATGATCACCTACATTAAACTCAAGGTTTTGTATCCTCTTGTCATGCCATCTTTTAACTTTCTCTTTAAACACTTGGCATTCTCATAGGCTTGGGTTCTCCATTCATCAAGTGAGCTAATGTCAAATAACCTCTTCTCACCAGCAAGTTTGAAATCATAATTGAGCTCTTTAATAGCCCAATATGCCTTATGTTCTAGTTCAAGAGGCAAATGACATGCTTTTCCATAAACCTTTTTATACTGAGACATACCCATGGGATTCTTATAAGCAGTTCTATAAGCCCATAATGCATCATCATGTTTCTTAGGCCAATTCTTTCTAGATATATTAATAGTCTTTTGCAAAATTAATTTAATCTCTCTATTACGTAATTCTACTTGACCACTAGACTGAGGAGATAAGGAGATGCAATTCTATGGTTAACATCATATTTAGCAAGCATTTTACGGAAAGCACCTTGAATAAAATGTGAACCACCATCAGTCACTAAATATCTAGGGACCCCAAACCTTGGAAAAATAACTTCTTTAAGCATCTTAATAGAAGTGTTATGATCAACACTCTTCTACCCATTTAGTAACATAATCAACAACAACTAAAATATATGTATACCCATTAGAGGAAGGAAAATGTCCCATATAATCAAATCCCCAAACATCAAATGGTTCAATAACAAGTGAATAGTTCATAGGAATTTCCTAACGTCTACTAATATTACTAGATCTCTGGCATTCATCACAAGACAAGACAATCTTACGAGCATCTTTAAAGAGAGTGGGCCAATAGAACCAGATTGCAAAACCTTATGTTCTGTTCTATCTCCAGCGTGGTGTCCTCCGCAAGACTCGGAGTGACACTTGTGTAGGATATGTTCCAGTTCATGCTCAGGTACACAGCGTCTAGTAACACCATCTACGTCTTATTTGTAAAGGTGTGGGTCATCCGAGAAGTAATGTCTTAAATCATAGAAAACCTTTTTCTTTTGCTGGTATGTGAAACTAGGTGGTATAAATTTAGCAATAATATAATTAGCACAATCAGCATATCATGGAGTATTACGAGAAGAATTTATGACATTTAATTGTTCATTAGGAAAGCTATCATCAATAGGTAGTGGGTCATCAAGAACATTTTCTAACCTAGACAAGTTGTCTGCAACAGGGTTCTCAGCTCCCTTTCTATCAATAATATGCAAATCAAATTCTTGTAGCAAGAGAACCCATCTAATAAGTCTAGGTTTAGCATCTTTCTTTTCATTTAATAGCAGCATGATCAGTGTGAACAGTTAGTTTGTTATCAACAATATAAGGTCTGAACTTATCACATGCAAATACAATTGCTAATTTTTTTTTCCAGTAGTAGCATAATTTCTCTGGGCACTGTCTAGAGTTTCACTAGCATACTGGATAACATTTAATTTCTTATCAAATCTTTATCCTAGAATAGCACCAACGGCATAATCACTAGCATCACACATAATTTCAAAGGGTAAATTCCAACTAGGTGGCTGAACAATAGGTGCAGAAATCAAGGCTTTCTTAAGTATTTCAAATGCTTCTACACAATCATCATCAAAAACAAAAGGAACATCTTTTTGTAAGAGGTTAGTGAGAGGCCTAGAAATTTTAGAGAAGTCTTTAATATACCTCCTATAGAAACCAGCATGACCAAGGAAACTTCTTATACCTTTGATATGTTTAGGACATGACATCTTTTCAATAGCATCTACTTTAGCTTTATCAAGTTCAATACCTCTTTCAGAAACTTTATGCCCCAAGACAATACCTTCATTAACCATAAAGTGGCACTCCTCCCAATTCAAGACAAGATTAGTTTCTTCACATCTCAGCAAAACTCGGTCAAGGTTGCTTAAGCAATCATCAAAAGAAGTCCCGTAAACGGAGAAATCATCCATGAAAACCTCAACAATCTTTTCAAAAAAGTAAGAGAATATAGCAGTCATACATCTTTGAAAGGTAGCAGGTGCATTGCATAGACCAAAAGGCATACATCTATAAGCAAAGATACCGAAA
Organism: Triticum dicoccoides; assembly: GCF_002162155.2. Lineage (NCBI taxonomy): Eukaryota > Viridiplantae > Streptophyta > Magnoliopsida > Poales > Poaceae > Triticum > Triticum dicoccoides. The sequence goes on along the minus strand of NC_041390.1, from coordinate 156,878,017 downwards.
GGGCAATAAAAGTAGTTTTCTCTTGATCCTCTTTCAACACAGGTATTTGAGGGAAACCAGAATAACCATCTAGAAAGCAAAAATGAGTATGTTTGGATAGTCTTTCTAGCATTTGGTCAATAAAAGGTAGAGGGTAATGATCTTTTCTTGTAGCTTTATTTAATTTGCAAAAATCAATTACCATTCTATAACCCGTAGCAATTCTTTGAGGAATCAATTCATTCTTATCATTAGGAACAACAGTAATACCTTCCTTCTTAGGGACATAATGAACAGGACTTACCCATTGACTATCAGCAATAGGATAAATTATACCTTCCTCCAAAAGCTTTAATATTTCATTTCTTACCACTTCTTTCATCTTCGGATTTAACCATCATTGATGATCAACAATTGGTTTAGCATCTTTCTCTAGTTTAATTTTATGCTGACCTAGAGTGGGACTAATGCCCTTCAGATGATCGAGAGTATATCCAATAGCGGCATGGTGCTTCTTCAGAGTTTCCAATGATTTCTTTTCTTCATGCTCTGAAAGGTTAGCACTAATAATAATAGGATATATATTATTTTCATCAAGATAAGCATATTTCAGAGTATCAGGTAATTGTTTAAGCTCAAAGACGGGATCACCCTTAGGTGGAGGAGGATCCCCAAGGATTTCAACAGGCAAATTGTGTTTCAAAATAGGCCCTTGATTAAAGAATACTTCATCTATTTCCCTTATTTCATTCATAAACATATCATTTTCATGGTCTAGCAAATATTGTTCTAAAGGATCATTAGGAGGCACAACAATAGAAGCAAGACCAATAATTTTATCCTTACTAGGCAATTATTTATCTTGGGGTTGTCTATGAAATTTAGAGAAATTAAAATCATGAGACATATCCCCTCAACCAACAGTAACAATATCTTTCTTGCAGTCTATCTTAGCATTAACAGTATTGAAGAAAGGTCTACCAAATATAATGGGCAGAAATTATCTTGTGGGGAATCAAGAACAAGAAAATTAGTAGGATATTTTATCTTCCCACACAAGACTTCAACATCTCTAACAATCCCAATTGGTGAAATAGTATCTCTATTAGCAAGCTTAATAGTAACATTAATATCTTCTATCTCAGCAGGTGCAATATCATTCATAATTTCTTTATATAAGGTATAAGGAATTGCACTCACACTAGCACCCACATCACATAAGCCATGATAACAATGATCTCCAATTTTAACAGAAACAATAGGCATGCCAACAATAGGTCTATGTTTATCTTTCATATCGGGTTTAGCAATTCTAGCAGCTTCATCATAGAAATAAATAACATGCCCATCAATATTATCAACCAAGAGATATTTAACCATAGCAATACTAGGTTCAACTTTAATTTGCCCAGGTGTAGCGACCAGACCTCAAACAGTGTGATCTCTGTGCTCCGGTGTCATCCCTGAATCAGTAATGCTGACACCACACAGTACTCAGAGGATTTATAGCAGAGTATCAATCACACACTTATTACATTGAGTGTCTCATAATAGAACTTATTACAATAAATATGGCTTAAGGCCATCTAATAACGATAACAGCGAAAGGCTTGGAAGATAAGTGAGTCCATCAACTCCAACGGCATCACTGAGTATAGAACCACGACCTAAAACTCCTTAATCATCGTCTGAAAAGTCTGCAACATTAAGTTGCAGCCCAAAAACGGGTCAGCACATGGAATATGCTGGCAAGGTAACACATAGAGAGTAATGGAATGAAATAGCTATACTATATGCATATTTGGCTGGTGGAAAGCTCTATGGTTACAGTTTTGCGTAAAGCCAATTTTTCCCTACTTCAAAGGAATAAATTTATTTAACTATCATGGTAGTGGTTAATCATTGAGAATGGTTGACATCATTCTCAATCCCAATTAAGCATCATCATTAAACAAAACCCAACAAAATTAATTTAGAGTAACATGTTGAGATTCACATGATAATCCAGGTACTAGATACTCAAGATGTCCATAACCGGGGACACGGCTAATCATGATTAGTTTATTACACTCTGCAGAGGTTTGCGCACTTTTCCCCACAAGACTCGATCGCCTCCGCTGGGTTTCTCGCACTACAGGGTGTTTGAGAAGACGGATGACCGAGAAATAGTCTTTCAGAAGCGCTAGCACCTTACGATCGGGTAGACCGTACCACCTACATCCCCTACATCTGCTAGTCTACCACTGTAAGAGTTCGCACAACTTAGTCAACTATGCTAGAGCCCATAATAGCTTGTGGCTGCACACGGAAGTTTCTAGAATGAATAATCTCATGATCCCTTTGAGCCTGGGTGGCGGTCCAAAAGAAAACAGGCAAGTCCTGGAATACCCAGGTGCCTCAATCCACCCAGATGTGTGTTTAAGTTGCCACCTTAGATAAACCATTAATTAACAAACTCACATCTGTCATGGATATCACTCACCCAATCCACGTCTACTAGCATAGCATGGCATAATAAGCAAACGTAGAAGTAACTCCCAAAGGTTTGATAATAAAAAGGTAATGGGTACTACCTCAACTACTTCCCATCCCACAATTTAATTAGATCCTAATCAGGCAATGTGTGAAGATTGATCTAATGCAATAAAACTGGGTAGTAGGAAAGGTATGATCAAAGTGTTACTTGCCTTGCTGATGATCCGGGAAACCTAGCGATTCGAAGTAACAAGCGGCGCACTCCGGGTATTCTATCGCAGACAAACAAACAAGCATACAATAAGTACTCATCTAATGCACAGGTAAAACTCAAATAAGAGATCTAACCAGAAGGTTCAACTTAAGAACTCCGGTTGGCAAAAAGAATCAAATCGAACGAAGCAACAAAAGTCAAACGGCGAAAGAAAACAACTTCGTTCTACTAATCTGGATCTAGGGAAAATTTTACAGTAGCAAAATCTTGTTTAAGTTGGTTAAACGGATAGAGGGTTTCGAGACGAAACTCCAGGCGCTTGAATCGCCGAATTCTGATAAACGAGCGAAAAGTTATACTAAAACGAAAATCGGATCAGGAATCGCGATCGGAAAAATCGCGGATTTAATCCGAGAAAAAGAAAAACGACGAACGCTCGCTAAACTAAATAAACCGGAAAAACCGATCTATTTAAAAAAACCGAAACTAGAAAAAAAACCGGCGGAAAAACCGACGAAAAAACCAAACGATTTTTTTATTTAAAAAAAACTGACGGTGCGGATTACGAGGTGAGGCGAACCTCGGGCGGCGTGCG
>NC_041390.1:156873284-156874505 GCF_002162155.2 Triticum dicoccoides | reverse complement strand
GCTCTGGTGACGGCGTGCGGCGGCGGCGGGGGGGGGGGGTGTGGGGCTGAGGCGGCGGCGGGCTAGGGTTTGCCCCGGGTGGGCTGCCCCGGCTTATAAAGCCTTGGCGGGCCAGAGTCCTAGTCGGACACGGCCCGTAGGTCGGTTCGGTTTTCTTTTTAAAATATTACACGCAGAAGAAAAATAAAAATAAATACTAAACGGACTCCAAAAATTCCGAAATAAATTTTTACGGGCTTCTAAAATCAAGCCGCACAAGGTGAACATTTATTTGGGACCTAAATGCAATTTTGAAAAACACACATTTTTCCTAAATTCAAATAAAATAACGAAAAACTCCGAAATAAAATCTTATTTGATTTTATTATTAAATCCTCAGTATTTCTTTATTTTGGAAAAGCCATTTTATTCCCTCTCTCATATTTCTGTAATAGAAATTATTGATGATAAAATAAATAAAATCAAATGATCCTATTCTCAAAATTTGAGAAAACTCAAATATGAAAATAACGAAATCCCCAACTCTCTCCATGGGTCATTGAGTTGCGTAGAATTTCTAGGATCAACCAAAATGCAAAATAAAATATGGTATGCAATGATGATCTAATGTATATCATTCCAAATTGGAAATTTGGGATGTTACACCAGGGGGTTTGGGTGCTCTAATATAACCCACAGTTGAAGCTTTAGCATGATCCTTTATTCTAGCAGGGAATGGTGGTTTCTCAATATAAGCAGTAGGAACAATAGGATCAACATTATAAGTAATGGTTTCTTCTTCAACCTTAATAGGTTCTACTACTTTAACTTCAATGGGGGGTTATATTTAAACCACTTTTCCTTAGGGAGATCAACATGAGTAGCAAAAGATTCACAAAAAGAAGCTACTATCTCAGAGTCAAGTCCATATTTGGTGCTAAAATCATGAAAATCATCGGTATCCATAAAAGATTTAACACAATCAAACTTAAGGTTTATACCCGACTCTTTACCTTCGTCGAGTTCCCAATCTTCAGAGTTGTGTTTAATTCTTTCCAATAAATCCCATTTGAGTTCAATATCCTTCTTCATATAGGAACCAATTCAAGAAGTATCGATCATGGATCGATCATTATGAGAAAGCCGAGCATAAAAAATTTGAATAATAATTTATCTTGAAAGCTCATGATTGGAGCATGAATATAACATTGACTTAAGCCTCCCCCAAGCTTGAGCGATACT
>NC_041390.1:156727421-156872639 GCF_002162155.2 Triticum dicoccoides | reverse complement strand
CGTATATACTGATGTGTTTGTACGTGAAAAGGTATATTACAAAAAGTACGTCGCGGATGATATTTTTTCAACTAAACTCATATTGGGGTATGTTAGAATATTTAATGAAGTATATTGAGAATAATAAAGAGGTATAATTAATGCGTATATGAGGTATATTGAGGATGGGAGTACATACTCCCAAGAGTACAGAAGAGGAGTCCTATATATATGTATGTATATATATATATATATATATATATATATATATATATATATATATATATATATATATATATATATATATATATATATATATATATATAGTTCTGATCACGATGAACCAGATGCATATGATAAAACTTCTGATGAAATTCCAATTTCAATCGGTTGTAGTTCCATGATCCAATATCATCCAATAGCCTATACCATGTCAATGCCTTTCCCTTCAAAGATAAAGGGAAAACCTTCTTATTGACAACATCCTCGGGCATACCTGCAAGCTTAAATAATCCACAAACTTTATCCACATAGATTAGGTGCATATCGGGATGTAGTGTTCCATCTCCTGCATACGGATTAGCTAGCAGTTTCTCTATCATACTGGAAGGAATTTCATAATAAATATTTTTAGTAGGTGCAGTGGGTTGAGGAGCAACTAATTGTGGTTCCGGTCGAGGTGAAGATACCCCGAACAAGCCCCTCAAAGGATTATTTTCCATAGTAACAAGTGATAGTAAATTTCAACACACTATATAAATGTTTCCTTACCAAATTCCACTTAACAAGGCGGTTCACTCCCCGACAACGGCACCAGAAAAGAGTCTTGATGACCCACAAGTATAGGGGATCTATCGTAATCATTTCGATAAGTAAGAGTGTGGAACCCAACGAGGAGCAGAAGGAAATGACAAGTGGGTTTCAGCAAGGTATTCTCCGCAAGCACTGGAATTTTCGGTGACAGATAGTTTTGTGATAAGATAAATCGTAATGGGTAACAAGTAAATAAAGTAACTAAGGTGCATCAAGGTGGACCAATCCTTTTTGTAGCAAAGGACAAGCCTGGACAAACTCTTATATAAAGCAAAGCGCTCTCGAGGACACATGGGAATTGTTGTGAAGCTAGTTTTCATCATGCTCATATGATTCACGTTCGTTACTTTGATAATTTGATATGTGGGTGGACCAGTGCTTGGGTGCTGCCCTTCCTTGAACAAGCCTTCCAGTTATGATTAACCCCTCTTGCAAGCATCCGCAACTACAAAAGAAGTATTAAGGTAAACCTAACCATAACATGAAACATATGGATCCAAATCAGCCCCTTACAAAGCAACGCATAAACTAGGGTTTAAGCTTCTGTCACTCTAGCAACCCATCATCTACTTATTACTTCCCAATGCCTTCCCCTAGGCCCAAATAATGGTAAAGTGTCATGTAGTCGATGTTCACATAATACCACTAGAGGAGAGACAACATACATCTCATCAAAATATCGAACGAATACCAAATTCACATGATTACTTAGAATAAGACTTCTCCCATGTCCTCAGGAAAAAACGTAACTACTCAAAAAACATATTTATGATCAAGATCATAGGAGTATTAATTATCATTAAAGATCCGAAAATATAATCTTCCACCGGATAAACCAACTAGCATCAATGACAAGGAGTAATCAACACTAACACTACTAGGAAAAGGGCTATAGATAGGATTGATACTAATGGCGCACCAGGGAAGCAGTGCGCCACTACTATATACTAATGGCGCACCTGTTGGTGATGCGCCATTAGTGTGGAAGACACTAATGGCGCATCAGAAATAGGGTGCGCCACTAGTATTAATTTTTTTTTCCATTTTTCCATACATACTAATGGCGCATCAGGTAGACAATGCGCCATTACTAGTTCTAACTAGTAATGGCGCACCTGGCAAAGAGTGTGCCATTACTGTAATTTTTTTCTTATTCTTTTTTTTTTACAAAACTACTAATGGCGCACCGTTTCACAATGTGCCATTACTAGTTTAAACTAGTAATGGCGCACTATTAGACGGTGCGCCATTAGTATATATATTTATATTTTTTACTTTTTTGCAAAACTTCTGATGGCGCACCACCTGCAGGTGCGCCATTAGTAACCAGGGTTACTAATGGCGCATTTCCGTGTGGTGCGCCATTAGTAACCTGGGACCCCAACAAGATATTTTGGACAGCCCCACACCTACCCACTCACTTTCCCCACTTCATTCCCTCCACCTCCTTCTCCAAGCTTTCGGCTGCCTCCTCCTCCTCACCTCATTTCCACCATAGATTCATCAAAATTAAGTGGTGAAATTGCCTTTTTTGATAGGTAAGTAAGGGGAAAGCTATCTTCATGATGTAGATCTACTTTTTTTCTCCCTAGCTCGCTCTAACAACATGCACATGCACTTTTTGTGGCCTAGCTAGATCTATGTATGCTTGTGGTGTTGCATATATGTTTGTGTTTGAAGGTACCGGTATTTGAAATGCGATAGTTGCCAATATTTTGCCGGAATGTTTTGATTCATTTCCGTTTCGGCGAGAATTTTGGCACTATGCATTCTTTTTTGTCCTATTTTTAGGGAAGGTCATGCCAAATTTTTTCTTGGTTCTAAAATATCGTTTTGCTCTACCCCGCAGGCGACCATGGTCCGCACAATGACTGAAGGCATCGTGAATAGGTTTTTGAGCTCTGCGAAGGCCGAGATGCTTCAAAAGAACGAGACGGAGATAAGATGTCCGTGTCGAAGATGCAAGCTAAAGAGCCTTATTGCGGACCCGGATTCCGGGCAGGTGCAGGACCACCTGCTCTTGCGTGGTTTCATGGATGGCTATCGGTGGCAAGGTGATGAAGATGACTATGAAGTCGTCCATGGCCGGGGCCGGGCAAGAAATGAGGAAGGGCAACAACACAAGTACCACCGCGGCGAGGGCGGGCGAGAAGACGAAGAATCTCCAGGACATGATCACGACGATGATGCTGTACACAGTCATCATGTAGAAGATGTCGTACATGATGATGAGGAAGATCAAGACGAAGGGCATGATCATGAAGATGAAGATGCCGGAGCAGACGACGATGGAGGCTGGGTGCAGGACCCTCATATTCAAGAGCTGCTTCTCAAGCAGACGGATAACGCAAGAGCTGCCGCCCGAGAGAAAGCCAAGCTGGATCAACTGGAGATAGACGCGGTTACTCCATTGTATGAAGGATGCAGGCCCGAGGATACCCGCCTGAAAGTAACGCTCATGGCTTTGGAGATGAAGGTAAACACAAAATGACCGACGCATGCTTCGACGAGAACATGTCATTCTGGCACGAACGTCTTCCCAAGGGGAACAAGTGCCCGACCAGTTTCGAGGAGTCGAAGAAAATCGTGTGTCCTCTGGATTTACCGCACGTGAAATACCATGTGTGCATGAACAATTGTATCATTTATCGGGACGAGCACGCGGAGTCTACCATATGTCCGGTGTGCGGCGTCACTCGATACAAGAAGAGGAAGAAAGCTCCTCGAAAATCGGTGTGGTACTTTCCGATCACTCCTCGTCTGCAGCGGTATTTCACAGACCCTAAGGTAGCAAAGCTCCTGCGTTGGCACGCGGATAGGGAGGAGAAGAAGCAGGAAGATGACGGAAATGATCCGGAGATAAATAAAAAAGACAAGATGCTGAGTCACCCTAAGGGTGCGAGCCAGTGGCAAGCGTTGAACTTCGAATACCCAGAATTTGGGAAGGATCCAAGGAACATCGTGCTGGGCGCGAGCACCGATGGAGTCAATCCGTTTGGCAGCCAGAGAAGCACACATAGCACCTGGCCTGTGTTTGTGTGGATGTACAACCTTCCCCCCTGGTTGTGCATGAAGAGGAAGTACATTCACATGAGTATGCTAATTGAAGGGCCGAAACAACCAGGGAATGACATCAATCTGTATCTGGGGCTGCTGAAGGAGGAGCTAGACACGCTGTGGAAAACGCCAGCCAATACGTGGGACGCTGCAGAGAAAGAATATTTCCCTATGAGAGCCGCACTGCTCACGACGGTGCACGACTATCTCGGTTACGGATATCTCGCGGGCCAGGTAGTCCACGGATTTTCTGGATGCGTAAGGTGCATGGATGACACAACGTATCGCCAGCTAGATAGAGATCCCGGGTCTTCGAAAACCGTGTTCATGGGACATCGAAGGTGGCTTCGCGATGATGACCCGTGGAGGAAACGCAAGGATCTGTTCGATGGTGAAACCGAACCCCGAAAACGCCCGTGTACGAGGAGCGGCGAGGAAATAGACGAGCTGTTGAAAAATTGGAAAGACTGCCCACTACCGGGAAAGAAGCAAAAGGCGCCAGAGCCGGGAAAGAAGCGAAAGGCGCCAGAGCCGCTGCTGAAGGTATGGAAAACGAGGTCTGTTTTCTGGGACTTGTCATACTGGAAGATCCACTGTGTGCCTCACAGCCTTGATGTCATGCATATCACGAAGAACATGTGCGAGAGTCTGCTTGGTACCCTGCTCAACATGCCAGAGAGGACCAAAGATGGGCCGAAAGCAAGGGCAGACTTGAAATCAATGGGCATCAGGTAGGAGCTTCACGCTAATGATGATGATGATGATGATGCTGATGATGATGATGATGATGATGATGATGATGATGATGATGAGGCAAAGCAGGACACAGAAAGTCGTCGCAAAGGCAAAAAGGCCAAGAAGACCGGAAATGACTACCCTCCCACGTGCTTCACTCTAAGTCAGGAGGAGATCGAGCAGTTTTTCACCTGCCTCCTAGGAGTAAAACTTCCTTACGGTTACGCGGGGAAGATAAGCAGATACCTAGACCCAGCGAAGCAGAAGTTCAGCGGGATGAAGTCTCACGACTGTCACGTGCTGATGACGCAGATACTTCCAGTTGCAATCCGTGGGATCATGGACGCGCACGTCCGTGAAACACTATTTGGCCTATGCAACTTTTTCGACGTCATCTCTCGGAAGTCGATTGGCGTGAGGCAACTCAGAAGGCTACAGGAAGAGATCGTGGTGATACTATGCGAGCTTGAGATGTACTTCCCGCCCGCATTCTTCGACGTTATGGTGCATCTGCTGGTCCATATCGTGGAGGATATCATCCAACTCGGGCCGACGTTCCTACACAACATGATGCCGTTCGAAAGGATGAATGGTGTCATCAAAGGATACGTTCGCAACATGTCACGTCCAGAGGGAAGCATAGCCAGGGGCTTTCTGACCAAAGAGTGCATCTCCTACTGTATGAATTATCTAGGCATCGAGAACCCCGTTGGTCTGCCCGTCAACAGGCACCTCGGCAGGCTCGCTGGATGGGGTCACCGTGAGGGTCGCCGCGAAATGCATGTTGACTTCGAGGGTCGACTCGCCGACTTTGAAAGAGCAAACCTAGTCGCGCTACAACACATAGACGTGGTCGATCCTTGGGTGGTAGAGCACAAAACCTTTATTGAGAAGATGTACAATGACCGAGGCCAATAGAGGACGGACGGAGATATACTCAAAGAGCACAACTCATGTTTCACGTGTTGGTTCAAGCAGAAGCTTCTGTCGTACCCTTTACATGAAGATTCTTCCGCGGAAGAACAACTCATATTCGCCTTGTCACAGGGCGCCGAGCACAACCTGATGACCTATGATGCGTACGACATCAACGGCTACACATTCTACACCGAGGACAAGGACATGAAGAGCGATGGTTATCAGAACTCCGGGGTAACGATGGAATCCTACACCAGTAACGACAAGGACAGATACTACGGAAGGATCGAGGAGATCTGGGAGCTGAGCTACGCTAGAGAGAAGGTCCTGATGTTCCGTGTCAGATGGGCCAAGAGCGTCCTAAAAGAAGACCGGTATTTCACCACCATGGTTATACCCGAAGCCAAATCCAAGACCGCGGGCATGTAACATCCCAAATTTTCAATTTGGAATGTTATACATTAGGTCATCATGCATATCATATTTTATTTTGCTTTTGGTTTTGATCCTAGAAAATCCTAAGCAACTCAAGGACCCACGGAGAGAGTTGGGGATTTCGTTATTTACATATTTGAGTCTCTCAAATTTTGTAAACAGGATCATTTGATTTTATTTATTTTATCATCAATTATTTCTATTACAAAAATATGAGAGGGAATAAAATGACTTTCCCAAAATATAGAAATATTGAGGATTTAATAAAAAAATCAAATAAGTTTTATTTCGGATTTTTTGGTATTTTTAATTAAATTTAGGAAAAATGCGCGTTTTTCAAAGTTGTAGTTTGGGCCCAGATAAATGTTCACTTTATCGGGCTTGATTCTAGGAACCTGGGAAAATTTATTTCGTGATTTTTGGAGTCCGTTTAGTATTTCTTTTTATTTTTCTTCCGAGCGGATTTATATAAAAAACGCGGAACCGACTTTGGGCCGTACTCGGCCAGGACACCGCCTGGCCGGGGCCTTTATAATGCGCGCCCGAGGCCCGAGCCGAGCCAGCCCACCCCCGCTGCCCTAACCCTAGCCGCCGCCAGCCGCCGCCGCCGACTCGCCAGAGCAGCGTGCCGCCCGAGGTTCGCCGCCGCCACGTTTTCCGTGCCGTTTAAAAAAAAAATCTGTTCGTCGTTTTTCTTTTTCGTCGGATTTTTCGCGGTTATTTTCTGATCGCGATTTCTGATCCGATTTTCGTTTTAGTATAACTTTTCGCTCGTTTATCGGAATCAGGCGATTCAACCGCCTGGAGTTTCATCTCGAAACCCTCTTTCCGAATAATCAACTTAAACAAGTTTTTGCTACTGTAAAATTTGGCTTAGATCCAGATTACTAGAACGAAGTTGTTTCTTTCGCCGTTTGTTTTCTTTTGCTTTGTTCGATTTGATTCTTTTTGCCAACCAGGGTTCTTAAGTTGAACTTTCTGGTTAGATCTTCTATTTGCGTTTTACCTGTGCATTAGATGATTACTTATTGTATGCTTGTTTGTTTGTCTGCGATAGAATACCCGGAGTGCGCCGCCTGTTACGTTGAATCTCTAGGTTTCGCGGATCATTAGCAAGGCAAGTAACACTTTGATCATACCTTTTTCTACAACCCAGTTTTATTGCGTTAGATCAATCCTCACACATTGCATGAATAGGATCTAATTAAATTGTGGGATGGGAAGTAGATGAGGCAGTACCTATTACCTGTTTATTATCAAACCTTTGGGAGTTACTTCTACGTTTGCTTATTATGCCATGCTATGCTAGTAGACGTGGATTGGGTGACTGAAATCCATGACAGATGTGAGATTGATAATTAATGGTTTATCTAAGGTGGCAACCTAACACACATCTGGGTGGATTGAGGCACCTGGGGTTTCCAGGACTTGCCTGTTTTTCTTTTGGACCGCCACCCAGGCTCAAAGGGATCATGAGATTATTCATACTAGAAACTTCCGTGTGCAGCCACAAGCCATTATGGGCTCTGGCATAGTTGACTAAGTTGTGCGAACTCTTACAGTGGTAGACTAGCAGATGTAGGGGATGTAGGTGGTACGGTCTACCCGATCGTAAGGTGCTAGCGCTTCTGAAAGACTATGTCTCGGTCATCCGTCTTCTCAAACACCCTGTAGTGCGAGAAACCAAACGAAGGCGATCGAGTCTTGTGGGGAAAAGTGCGCAAACCTCTGCAGAGTGTAATAAACTAATCATGATTAGCCGTGTCCCCGGTTATGGACATCTTGAGTATCTAGTGCCTGGATTATCATGTGAATATAAACATGTTACTCTAAAGTTAATTTTGTTGGGTTTAATGATGTTACTTTAATTGGGATTGAGAATGCTGTCAACCATTCTCAATGTTTAACAACCACCATGATAGTAATTAAATTTATTCCTTTGAAGTAGGGAAAAATTGGCTTTACGCAAAAACAGTAACCATAGAGCTTTCCACCAGCCAAATATGCATATAGTATAGTTGTTGCATTCCATTACTCTCTATGTGTTACCTTCCCAGCATATTCCATGTGCTGACCCATTTTTGGGCTGCAACGTTAATGTTGCAGATTTTTTCAGACGACGATTAAGGAGTTTTTAGGTCGTGGTCCTATACTAAGTGATGCAGTTGGAGTTGATGGACTCACTTACCTTCCAAGCCTTCCGCTGTCATCGTTATTAGATGGCCTTAAGCCATATTTATCGTAATAAGTTCTCTTTTGAGACACTCGATGTAATAAGTGTGTGATTGCTACTCTGCTATAAATCCTCCGAGTACTGTGTGGTGTCAGCATTACTGATCCAGGGATGACACCGGAGCACAGAGATCAGACTGTTTGAGGTCTGGTCGCTACAGAGAAGAGTTTGAAGTACATTTTCACACAAAAGGAGTTGAATCTCAGACAAAGGAGATGGTTGGAGCTTATCAAGGATTATGATACGAAATTGCATTATCATCCCGGGAAGGCTAATGTAGTAGCTGATGCATTAAGCCACAAGAGCCATGTCAATACATTAATAACAGGAGATATACCCAAGGAGTTAGAAGAAAATCTTCGTGAACTATGTGTGGAAATAGTTCCGAGAGGCTATGTAGCAGCGTTGGAAATTCAGTCAACTTTGATGGACAGAATCAGGGAAGCTCAGAAAACAGACAAAGAGATTTCCGCTATAAAGGAGAAACTGAGTAGAGGAAAAGCTAAAGGATTTCGTGAGGATGAGCACGACACCCTATGGTTTGAAGACCGTGTTTATGTACCCAACAACCCGGAGATCAGGAAGTTGATTTTGCAAGAGGCACATGATTCACCGTATTCGATTCACCCAGGAAATACCAAGATGTATTTGGATTTGAAGGATATTTTCTGGTGGACCGGAATGAAGAAGGATATTGCGGAGTATGTAGCAGTTTGTGAGTATGTCAGAGAGTAAAGGCAGAGCATCAGAAGCCAGCAGGATTGTTGCAACCATTGCCGATACCCGAATGGAAGTAGGATAAGTTAGGCATGGATTTTATCACGGGATTACCAAGGACTCATTCAGACTATGACTCAATTTGGGTTGTAGTTGATCGATTGACGAAGGTAGCTCATTTCATCCCAGTAAAGACCACTTACACCAGTGCTAAGTTGGCAAAGATATACATGACCAAGATCGTATGTCTGCATGGAGTTTCGAGGAGCATCGTATCAGATAGAGGAACCCAGTTTACCTCAAAGTTTTGGAAGCAGTTGCATGAGACTTTGGGTACTAGGCTAGAATTTAGTACAACTTATCATCCGCAGACAGATGGACAGACCGAGAGAGTCAATCAGATTTTGGAGGATATGCTGAGAGCTTGTGCGCTAGATTATGGATCTAGTTGGGACGATAATTTGCCATATGCAGGGTTCTCTTACAATAATAGCTATCAGACCAGTTTGAAGATGGCCCCTTTCGAAGCTTTGTACGGAAGGAGGTGCAGGACACCGTTGTCATGGGACGAAGTTGGAGACCACCAGTTGTTTGGACCAGATCTGATTAAAGAATCTGAATAGAAGGTGAAGTTGATTCGCGATAGGCTCAAGGTAGCCCAGTCCAGGCAGAAGAGCTACGCAGATTCTAAACGCAAGGAGACAGTTTACGAAGTCGGAGACAGAGCTTATCTTCGAGTATCCCCACTTCGAGGGATTAAGAGCTTTGGAGTTAAGGGGAAGTTAGCGCCATGATTTGTAGGGCCATATCGAGTTTTGGAGCGTATGGGAGAAGTGGCCTACAAGTTGGAATTGCCAGAAGGATTGACAGGAGTTCATGATGTGTTCCATGTTTCTCAGTTGAAGAAGTGTCACGCGGAGATGGCTGACATACCTTTGAGAGACACAGTACCATTAGAAGCAATTCAGTCGGACAACAATTTGACCTATGAGGAGAAGCCAGTCAAGATTCTTGAGTTTGCCAGCCGAGTCACTCGCAGCAAGGTTATCAAGTTTTGCAAAGTTCAGTGGAGCCACCACACGGAGGATGAAGCCACCTGGGAGCGAGAGGAAGATTTGCTCAAAGACCACCCTCACCTAATTTTCTAGCCAACCCGAATCTCGAGGGCGAGATTCATCTTATGGGGGGTAGGTTTGTAACATCCCAAATTTTCAATTTGGAATGTTATACATTAGGTAATCATGCATATCATATTTTATTTTGCTTTTGGTTTTGATCCTAGAAAATCCTAAGCAACTCAAGGACCCACGGAGAGAGTTGGGGATTTCGTTATTTACATATTTGAGTCTCTCAAATTTTGTAAACAGGATCATTTGATTTTATTTATTTTATCATCAATTATTTCTATTACAAAAATATGAGAGAGGGAATAAAATGACTTTCCCAAAATATAGAAATATTGAGGATTTAATAAAAAAATCAAATAAGTTTTATTTCGGATTTTTTTTGGTATTTTTAATTGAATTTAGGAAAAATGCGTGCTTCTCAAAGTTGTAATTTGGGCCCAGATAAATGTTCACTTTATCGGGCTTGATTTTAGGAACCCGGGAAAATTTATTTTGTGATTTTTGGAGTCCGTTTAGTATTTCTTTTTATTTTTCTTCCAAGCGGATTTATAAAAAAAACGCGGAACCGACTTTGGGCCGTACTCGGCCAGGACACCGCCTGGCCGGGGCCTTTATAATGCGCGCCCGAGGCCCGAGCTGAGCCAGCCCACCCCCGCCGCCCTAACCCTAGCCGCCGCCAGTCGCCGCCGCCGACTCACCGGAGCAGCGTGCTGCCCGAGGTTCGCCGCCGCCTCGTTTTCCGTGCCGTTTAAAAAAAATCTGTTCGTCGTTTTTCTTTTTCGTCGGATTTTTCGCGGTTATTTTCTGATCGCCATTTCTGATCCGATTTTCGTTTTAGTATAGCTTTTCGCTCGTTTATCGGAATCAGGCGATTCAAGCGCCTGGAGTTTCGTCTCGAAACCCTCTTTCTGAATAATCAACTTAAACAAGTTTTTGCTACTGTAAGATTTGGCTTAGATCCAGATTACTAAAACGAAGTTGTTTCTTTCGCCGTTTGTTTTCTTTTGCTTCGTTCGATTTGATTCTTTTTGCCAACCAGGGTTCTTAAGTTGAACTTTCTGGTTAGATCTTCTATTTGCGTTTTACCTGTGCATTAGATGATTACTTATTGTATGCTTGTTTGTTTGTCTGCGATAGAATACCCGGAGTGCGCCGCCTGTTACGTTGAATCTCTAGGTTTCACGGATCATCAGGAAGGCAAGTAACACTTTGATCATACCTTTTTCTACAACCCAGTTTTATTGCGTTAGATCAATCCTCACACATTGCATGAATAGGATCTAATTAAATTGTGGGATGGGAAGTAGATGAGGTAGTACCTATTACCTGTTTATTATCAAACCTTTGGGAGTTACTTCTACGTTTGCTTATTATGCCATGCTATGCTAGTAGACGTGGATTGGGTGAGTGAAATCCATGACAGATGTGAGATTGATAATTAATGGTTTATCTAAGGTGGCAACCTAACACACATCTGGGTGGATTGACAGATGTTACATCTGGGTGGCGGTCTAAAAGAAAAACAGGCAAGTCCTTGAAACCCTAGGTGCCTCAATCCACCCAGATGTGTGTTAGGTTGCCACCTTAGATAAACCATTAATTATCAATCTCACATCTGTCATGGATTTCACTCACCCAATCCACGTCTACTAGCATAGCATGGCATAATAAGCAAACGTAGAAGTAACTCCAAAAGGTTTGATAATAAACAGGTAATAGGTACTACCTAATCTACTTCCCATCCCACAATTTAATTAGATCCTATTCATGCAATGTGTGAGGATTAATCTAATGCAATAAAACTGGGTTGTAGAAAAAGGTATGATCAAAGTGTTACTTGCCTTGCTGATGATCCGCGAAACCTAGAGATTCAACGTAACAGGCGGCACACTCCGGGTATTCTATCGCAGACAAACAAACAAGCATACAATAAGTAATCACCTAATGCATAGGTAACACGCAAATATAAGATCTAACCAGAAAGTTCAACTTAAGAACCCTGGTTGGCAAAAAGAATCAAATCGAACGAAGCAAAAGAAAACAAACGGCGAAAGAAACAACTTCGTTCTAGTAATCTGGATCTAAGCCAAATTTTATAGTAGCAAAAACTTGTTTAAGTTGATTATTCGGAAAGAGGGTTTCGAGACGAAACTCCAGGCGCTTGAATCGCCTGATTCCGATAAACGAGCGAAAAGTTATACTAAAACGAAAATCGGATCAGAAATCGCGATCAGAAAATAACCACGAAAAATCCGACGAAAAAGAAAAACGACGAACAGATATTTTTAAACGGCACGGAAAACGAGGCGGCGGCGAACCTCGGGCGGCGCGCTGCTCCGGCGAGTCGGCGGCGGGTCGGCGGCGGCGGCTAGGGTTAGGGCGGCGGGGGTGGGCTGGCTCGGCTCGGGCCTCGGGCGCACATTATAAAGGCCCCCGCCAGGCGGTGTCCTGGCCGAGTACGGCCCAAAGTCGGTCCCGCGTTTTTTTTATAAATCCGCTCGGAAAAAAAAGAAAAAGAAATACTAAATGGACTCTAAAAATCACGAAATAAATTTTTAAGTCAAGCCCGATGAAGTGAACATTTATCTGGGCCCAAACTATAACTTTGAAAAACGTGCATTTTTCCTAATTCAATTAAAAATACCAAAAAAATCCGAAATAATACTTATTTGATTTTTTTATTAAATCCTCAATATTTCTATATTTTGGGAAAGTCATTTTATTCCCTCTCTCATATTTTTGTAATAGAAATAATTGATGATAAAATAAATAAAATCAAATGATCCTGTTTACAAAATTTGAGAGACTCAAATATGTAAATAACGAAATCCCCAACTCTCTCCGTGGGTCCTTGAGTTGCTTAGGATTTTCTAGGATCAAAACCAAAAGCAAAATAAAATATGATATGCATGATGACCTAATGTATAACATTCCAAATTGAAAATTTGGGATGTTACAGGGCGCAAACGTCACCGCGAAAAATGAGCCATGGGCACTGGCTTCCCAAGTGGACCAATGCTTCTTCATTACCGACCCGTCAAAGCCTAGTCGTGTTGTCGTGAGGAGAGGAAAAAGGAAGATCATCGGAATGGATGGAGTAGCCAATGAGCAAGACTTCGACAAGTATGGTGACCCGAAGATCGAACATGACGACGACGATGAAGTAGCAGCACACACCACAAGAAGAAGCAGGACCACCCTACCTAAAGGACGTCCGTTCCACAGAAGAACTCCATTTGCGAAAAAGAAGGGCAAGAAGATTGTGAACAGATAGCTAGCTAAGATCGATTGCCTTTAAATCGTAGTCTTCATTTCTCGATTGTATTTCGACATTTTGAAATGATATTTCTTCTGTTCTAGTCCTCATGAATATTTATTTATGTTTATTATGTTATTGAATTTCTAACTCACAAAAAGTATTGAATTTGTTAATATTTTTCGAACTCATGCATGAATATTTTTAAATTTCATGCGCATGTTTTGAATTCATGAATATTTTTTCAAATTTGATGATATTTTTTCATATTCATAAATGTTTTACCAATTCACAAATGTATGCAACTAAAAATCCAAAAAAAAAATTTGATGATATTTTCAAATAACAAATTTGATGATATTTTTCATATTCATAAATATTTTCAAATAACAAATTTGATGATATTTTTTAATAAATTATTACTATTTTTATAAAAAAATATTACTGTTTCATATTCATATTCATTTTCTAAAAACCTATTCAATGCAAATAATAATAATAATAATAATAATAATAATAATTACTAATGGCGCACCGCTGGGTGGTGCGCCATTGATATACAAAAAAAATAGTTACTTATGGCGCACCGCTGGGTGGTGCGCCATTGCTATCCAAAAAAAATAGTTACTTATGGTGCACCGCTAGGTGGTGCGCCATTGCTATCCAAAAAAAGTTACTTATGTTGCACCGCTAGGTGGTGCGCCATTGCTATCCCTCCCCCGACTAAAATCCCTAATCCCCATCACGGTAGCCCCTCCATCATCCTCTGCCGCCCCAACAACCACTCCACTACTCCCGGCCACCACCATCGTCGCCCCACTCCAGAGCAGCGCCGTCGTGCACCCGTTTGACAGGGAGCACCACCGTCGTCGTGGAGCCACTCCACCGGCAGCCACCGTCCTCGCGCGCTTCCTCCTCGAGCAGGCTCCTCGTGATTTAGGGTTTGCTGCCGCCGCCGGCCACCGGCACGGCCCCTCCTCAACCACCGCCACGGGAGCTCCCACCCACGCCTGCCTCCTCTTCCGTCTTCTCTGGCCGCCGCCCAGCTGCTCTCCATCGGCGCTGCCCCTC
Source organism: Triticum dicoccoides (assembly GCF_002162155.2). NCBI lineage: Eukaryota > Viridiplantae > Streptophyta > Magnoliopsida > Poales > Poaceae > Triticum > Triticum dicoccoides. Next base: position 156,858,298 of record NC_041390.1, on the reverse strand, counting down.
GTTGACCACCGCCAACGGCCAACGCAGGAGCCTCACCGCCCCCGGGTCCGCCTCGAGCAGCAGGAGCTCCACCTCTGCCCGCATCCGCCATCCCCATCCACCTCGAGCAGCAGGAGCACGCCTTGAGTCTCTGCTCTTCCCCTCCTCCCTGTAACTAGAGGTAAAGAAGCAAACTTACTTGCATATGCTGCTTCTATGTTTCTAATTCTTATGGATAAATCCCAGCATGAAAACATATGTGTAGATTCGTATGTTGTGTGTGTCCTCAACATGCATTATTTCCTGGTTATGTTGATACATAGCAGCTTGTGTGTGAAACATGTACTACTATTACTTCCTGGTTATGTTGATGTGAAGTGTGTGGCAGTTTACCTTTTATACATGCTTGATTGAAATTTGTGATGTGAAATGGATGAAAAAGAAAAAGGCAAATTGGGATATGCACACCACATAGCCATTTTATGCCAGTATATGCAAAGAAGAGGTTGAAAATCATAACAGGCCAGGGGGATGTTTGAACCGTAGAGGTTATGATAAAAATCTTGGAGAGAAGTTCTTGGCTAGTTTCTTTGGTTACTAGCAACTAGCATTGTTAGATGAGTTCTTATGCTATCTTGTGATAATTCTAGTAGATTATAGCTTGCTTCAGTTTGTCATCATAAGTTGGTTAATTAGATTTTAGATTTATAAGAAACAGGGTCACTAGGTGCACCCTATAGCTAGCAGCTCTTGATTGAGGAGATTATGTAGCCACCAACATCTGTGACTGAAGTTAGTCCATAGTTCACCTGGTCCTTAGTTGCCCATGAAAATGAAATTGTTTGCTTGCTGTAACAAGGTGATTGGTGAATGTGGATGATTTTTTTATCCTATGAACTCATTGTACTGCTACAAGAATTTGGTATCGTCATGGTGTAATTGACTGCTTGAGAAAACTGGGTAATTTGGCAGTAGAAACAACTATTTTTTACAGTCAAACAATTCTTGATGCTTTGGTGATCTTAGCTAGCTTAGTGGTGGGTCCCTTGGTGTCAGGCTGTGCTATCTATACATTCATGCCCTTTTTGTCACTGATGATTGTTAGATTGGGTTCCTACTTTGGTGCAGATCATAACTAGATATAATATACTTCTTCTGCCCATTTAGGATGAGCTTTCTTGCCGGGTGAGGGTAGTTTGTCACTCAGGTGTAATTACAGAAGTAGTGGAGGGATGGATACTATCCTTTTTTTTGTTATGCCATTGTTTAGTTTGTGGTGGTAGCGTAGCACAGCCTAGGACCATTGATTTTGTTTCATCATGTTCATCATACATACTCTACCTCTTAATTTTGTTTCATCATGTTCATCATACATATCCAACCTTTTAATTTTGCTGGGTGCATGTTTTTATGGTCCAGATAAGCTTCTTTTTTTGTTTGGCCGAAGAGCGCATTACAAATTTGTTTGAGGCAAACAAAAATCTTAAAATGACGTATACATCTATAGACTGGTGATGTCGGAATTTGACTGCCAGACTCAGGGGCATATCAATCTGGAATGATCCTGCTGCTTTGTATATGGATGCATGACACTCCTAGTTCATGGGGTGGATGGTCCATGGCTCATAGCTCAGAAGATGGATATATGGCTTTAATTTGTTATAAGTTTGTGTTGTTATAAGTTTGTTGCTGTCATGGGGTGGATGATCCTGCTGCTTTGTATATGGATATACTACAATTTCATTTATGTTGTTATAAGTTTGTTGTTGTCAGCATGAGTTAACTTGCTGTCATTTATCAAAATTCAGAATGTGTTGGACTATATGTTCATTGGTACTACTTGTGATGCTGCTGCTGTACTACTTGGGAATTTTGTCAACTTGTGATGCCGCTGTTGTACCCCGAGAGGCCGTTGAGTTTGCCGGAATGTCGATTAACTTCCGTTCCGGCAAATTCGGGTACTCCATATGTCCTATTTTTAGCAAAGGTCATGCTGAAATTTTCCGTGAATTTTAGCATGACTTTGCTAAAAATCGGACATATGAGGTACTTGCTACTAATGCATGGGCTGGGGTATCTTAGTACTTAGTTAAGTAGGATCAACTGCCCCTTTATTCTTGCTGCATTGAACCATAGGTGGCAATAGAGCCAAGTGATTAGTGCCAAGTGATTAGGCCCAACCTAGGGTGCCTCGGCATCGATAAACCCTAAATGATGAAAACTTAACTTGGCTGCCCCAGATGCCTCGGTGTCGATGAGAACCTAAATGATGTACGCTTAGGCTTTTAGGGTGCCTCGGCATCGACAAACCCTAAATAATGAAAGCTTAGGCTTTTAGGGTGCCTCGGTGTCGACAAACCCTAAATGATGAGACCATGATCTTGTTCCTTGACAATAACAAACTTTTTGACCAAACTTTTTTCCTATTTAGAGCGAAACATGGCCCACAACGATGAGGCCGGTGGTTCGGGCGGCAAGAAATTCTGGGAGCTGCCCAGGAGATGGAGGAACAACCTCACCGCTATGAGGACGCCGCGGAAGACACCGATCCTGATTACACAACCCCTAGTGGCGTCGGGGATGACACCACTGATGGTGCCGCCGAGGATGCCACCACTGATGATGGCGGCGCACACACAAAGGGCAGCCAACCGAAGAAGCAAAGGAAGGACCGGCGCCCTAATGCGCTCCGCACCCTCAAGGAGGAATTCACTCAAGTGGACTCCGACGGGAATCCAACGGAACCCAAACATATAATCAAGGGGTACTCGCTTCAGCTCGGGTGCATTCTCTGGAGCACCGTCTCGATCAACACCGAGAACCTTAGGCATAAGGACCGAGGGAATTTGCGCAACCTCCTCTTCACGAAGCTGCACGAACGATACAAGTTCCCCGCCAAATTTGAAAACACACGCCTCTCAGGGAATAAAGTGAACAGTGCCGCCCTCACGAAGATGAGCACGGCCCTGTCTACTTGGAAAAGCACGGTGAAGAGAATGATTGATAAAGGTGATAGTTATGAGAAGATCAAGGCGAAATATCCTTTGATGAGCGAATATGAGTACAAGGAGTTCAAGATCAAGTGCAAGAGCAGTGCAATCTCCGAATCAAGTCAGTGGGGGAAAGAAATGCGGGAGTTGAACTTAGGGAAACACAAACTCAGTCCCGGCGGTTACAGAGTGGCGGAGCCTATATGGGACAAGGAGGACGCGGAGCGTGCCGAGCAAGGCCTACCGCCCCGCTTCGAGAAATACAGCGGTGACAAGCAGACCAGGAATTATGTCAGGGCCCAGTACAAGGAGGACCCGATAACAAAGGAGCTTACCACGGATCCGAAGACCAGGGCGCTTGAGCTTCTTCTGGTAAGGAATACACCCCCGCGTAATTAGCTCCATATGGTTGCACTCTAATTAATCCCCAATATTTCTAAATGGTTCACGTTCCTTTCGCAGGACACTGAAAGCAGTAGCGCGGGGTCATCTAAGAGCTCCCCTTTCGACACCCCTTTAAATAGGGCATTGAACGTAATCAAAAACAAGGATAAGCTCACTAAGCCGACATCAGCTGGTCGTGTGGCCGGCAAAGGCTTGTCCACAAAATGGGGGTCATACTATACCGCTGGTGTGCGGAAGGAGAAAAAGACCAGCTCGGAAAGCCAGACGCGCGAGGTTGAAGAACTCAAGGCACAAGTGGCGCGGATTCCGGAGCTTGTCCAAGAGCAAGTGCAACAACAACTTGGAACGATGCTCAATGCCATGGTGCCTACGTTGATTCATGGGCTGACGACGTGGATTGCGGGCGGCCAACAGGGGCCTCCCCCGATTCCCAGCTTCACGGCCAACAACTCGCACAGCGCGCAGGCGGCGCCATTGGTGTCTCCGGCGGCGGCGCCATTGGTGTCTCCGGCGGAGGCGGTATTCGTGTCTCCGGCGCCGGCACGGGCATTGGAGCTTAATGCACCCGGGTGTACGCCGGCTGGCACCTCGCCAGCAAGCGCCCCCTCCGTCAGTTGCACGCCCGCCGTTGGCGGTGCCTCGACATTAGCCGAGCTCGACGGCATCACGGTAACCAAGCCTCTCGGCCGATGACTTCATCTCCTTGCCTTTGACTGGGCATCCCTGACGCCATGTACATGTTTTTGCAGGGCACCGCCGACGTTCCTTGCACTCTTCTGCATTTTGTGGGCACCGAGTTGGTCGATGTCGCCAAGGGCAGAATCGTTCAACCGGGCAACCCCATGTTCCACGGTAATCCGATGCCACCCACAATGTATAGGGTTGAAGTCGTTCGGGTGCTGCCAGGCTGCAACGAGCTATTACCTCCGATTCGACCCGCTGGGGCCGATGAAGAAGATGACATGACCCTCAGCACCTGCGTAAACTGGCCCCTGCTTTGGCCGAAGAGCCAGATTTGTTTGGGGGAGGGGGACACCACCCCACAGACAAGACCGCCAGTCGTGCCGGCGCCAAGCCATGGCAAGAATGCCGCAACGCTACCGGACCTGCCGGACATCCCTATGGCATAGGATCCGGACAGCCCTATGGCACAGGATCTGGACGTCGACGACAACGACGATGGTACATTTACCAAAGTTGATAAGTACTTTGCCAAACATGGGTACGCTGACGAGTTCTGCGGGCCTCTTTCTCAAGAACCCAACCAAGACGACCGCGATCTAGCTGGTACGGCGGAGAAATCCAATTGCAACAGGCGTCATCTGGCGTTCAGTTCTCAGGACACGCCTCCAGCTCCCGCCTTCACCGAGCCTCAGATAGCTGAGGTGCGAAATATTATCAGCCCCAACACGCTCAAGAAGGCGGTTTGTGAGCAGAACTCGGTCCCATTACAGGAGATCAAGAAGAAGGGACGGAAACGAAAGACTAACAAGGGCGCCGGTGCGAGCCAGCCGGCACCGAGTTCGATCCGTGCTCAGGACGGGCCACCTTCACCTAAGGATATCTCGAGGAGGGTGCATGTGGCGGGTAGGGCGATGCTACCGCCAAATATGCTGAATGCTGCAACCGGTGCTATGCGGAGTCTGCACGACAGTGTTCTTTCTTTGGAGAAGTGGCGTCTTAGAGAGAAGGATGTGGCATACCCGGTTTTCGTGGCCAAGGTGCCAGAGGGCAAGGGCTTTGTGGATGGCGACATCGGGGGTACGATCGTCCTGTGGTTTGATGACATCTTTGCTATGTTTAACCTTCATCCGCTGCACTACACCATCGTTCGGCTGTTTTCGCTGAGTATGGAGATGCGGATCATTAGAGACAAGACCCCGGACATCGTGATAGTCGACCCCTTCTACATGCGTGCCAAGCACTTGAGCAGCACTGGGGACCTCCAAGTTGCGAGTTCACACCTTGAAGGCGTCATTCTAGCAAACCCAGATAAGGATAACTTCCTTGTGCCTTACTTTCCCGAGTAAGTCATCCCTTAACCGCCCCGTAACATATGATTTCTTAGATTTCGATCGTTCTTTTTTTTTCTAACATTCCGTGTTCTGTGCAATGACACACATTGCACACTCATCCTCTTAAGCCCGAAATATTCCATGGCCACGTATTTAGACCCGAACCGTAACTCCAAGATAGACTACACAAATGTCAAGAAAGTTCTTGATGATGTTCTCCCCGCCTACACCAAATCTGGAGGCACCTTCACCAGGGCAGTTTGTAAGTACGGCAAGCACATGTTCTCACACAATACGAAGTTCTGCTGCGTCAAGCAGCCGCCTGGCGGTCAGAAGGATGCCTACTACGCCCTCCATCACATGCGGGCGATCGTAAGGGACCATCATCAACTTCTGCTACCAGATAATCTCAAAGATTGGGCCACGAGCTTGTCGGCAGTCCAGGACGAGGACCTCAGACAAGAATTCTTTCGCATCCAGTCGGAGTTTGCAGACATCATCCATCAAGATGTCCTTCATACCTCGAGGCAGTTCTTCCTCAGATATCAACCGTCCAACAGTGAGATAGATGAAATGCTACAAATGCAGGGTGACAACGACCGCAATTTCATGACCATCACGACAGACGGCGGCTTCATCCACATTCCTGTCTGATGAGTCGAGTCGAAAGTAGTGATGTGTAGTTCTGAAACATTGATTGGCTCATGTTGTAATTGTACTTTAATGAATTCATATGTCTCTTTGGTTTGGACAGTCGTTCAACTTAGATGTAATCGATGCTATTTATTAGTAGGACCATGAATCGTGCTATTAATGTCTTGCTTTTCTCTTCCAATCCTTTTGTTGCGTACTTACATATTGCTTATGTATTGTCTGTTGTTTGTCTTGTGCATAGAGATGCCGTCATATGTCGTGTGCAAGGGTAAGGTTCCTGGAGTCTACGACGACTGGGAGGAGTGTCGGAGACAGGTTTACCGTTTCAGCGGTAATAGTTACAAAGGGTACACCACTAGGGTGGAGGCCGAATCTAGATACGCCCGCTATCTAGCGGGAGAGAGGAGGGAGCGTTGGAGGAACCGGATGAAGACCAGTTTGATCGCGATGATGCTCATCATGATGACCACAGCTCTCTTCTATGTGATGGTAGTTTAGATGATCGATATTGACTTGTAATGTGAAGACAAACTCGATAGTCGCGGTCTTGAGACTTGTAATGTTTTATCTTTGTTCGGTCTTTTGAATTCGGAGACTAATATGATGAATTGTATTCGGAGACTAATCTTCTATTGTATTCGATGAATCTGATGTTGCTGTGTGCTGCTATCTATATTCTGTCTAATAATATATTTTATATTCTGTCTAATAATATATTTTGTAACCTATGCAAAAATCAGAAAAGGAAAAAACAAAAAAAACAAATATTCATACTAATGGCGCATCACCACCAGGTGTGCCATTAGTCTGCCAAAGGATACTAATGGCGCATCAACAGAGAATGCGCCATTAGTATGACAAAGCCATGCTTACGTATGGCCCCCCGGGTGGCACACTAATGGTGCATGCTGTTACATACTAATGGCGCACTAGTTGGTGCGCCATTAGTAAGATATACTAGTGGCGTGCTACTAATGGCGCACTGGTAATGCGCCATTAGTAGGCAAAACCAGTGCGCCATTAGTAGGCCTTTTCCTAGTAGTGTAATAGCAACCCACAGGTACCAATATGAGGTTTTGGGACCAAGATCGAATACAAGAGATGAACTAGGGTTTGAGAGGATATGGTGCTGGTGAAGATGTTGATGGAGATTGAGCCCCTCTCAATGACAGGATCGTTGGTGATGACGATGGTGACGATTTCCCCCTCTTGGAGGGATGTTTTCCCGGTAGAACAGCTCCGTCGGAGCCCTAGATTGGTTCTGCCTAGGTTCCGCCTCGAGATGGCTGCGCTTCATCCTGAAAGCTTCCTTCTGATTTTTCCAGGTCAAAACACACCAAATTGCCAAAGACAGGCACTGAAGGCCTGCCTGGGGGCCCACAAGGTCAGGGGCACGCCCAGGGGGTAGGTCGCGCCCTCCACCCATTGTGTCTGGCCGGTGGCCTCCCTCTGGTACTTTCTTCGCCCAATGTTTTTTATATATTATTCCAAGAACATGCTCCGTGAAGTTTCGGGACTTTTGGAGTTGTGCAGAATAGGTCTCTAATATTTTCTCCTTTTCCAATCCAGAATTCCAGCTTCCGGCATTCTCCCTCTTCATGTAAACCTTATAAAATAAGAGAGAAAAGGCATAAGTATAGGGATATAACGTGTAATAACAGCCCATAATGCAATAAATATCAATATAAAAGCATGATGCAAAATAGACGTATCAAGCACGACGGTGGTTTTATTTTATATAAATTGATGAACTCTCATGCTTCCCTTATATTATTTTGAGAGTCTCTGAACAACATGGTAATTTGCTTTGGTTATAAATTTAGTCCTAATATGATAGGCATCCAAGAGGGATATAATAAAAACTTTCATATAAAGTGCATTGAATACTATGAGAAGTTTGATTCCTTATGATAGTTTTGAGATATGAAGATGGTGATATTAGAGTCATGCTAGTAACTAATTGTGAATTTGAGAGATACTTGTGTTAAAGTTTGTGATTCCCGTAGCATGTACGTATGGTGAACTGTTATGTGATGAAGTCGGAGCATGATTTATTTATTGATTATCTTGCTTATGAGTGGCTGTCGGGGACGAGCAATGGTCTTTTCCTACCAATCTATCCCCCTAGGAGCATGCGCGTAGTACTTTGTTTTGATGACTAATAGATTTTTGTAATAAGTATGTGAGTTCTTTATGACTAATGTTGAGTCCATGGATTATGCACTCTCACCCTTCCACCATTGCTAGCCTCTCTAGTACCGCACAACTTTCGCCGGTGCATTAAACCCACCATCACCTTCCTCAAAATAGCCACCATACCTACCTATTATGGCATTTTCATAGCCATTCCGAGATATATTGCCATGCAACTTTCCACCATCCCGTTTATTATGACACACTCCATCATTGTCATATTGCTATGCATGATCATGTAGTTGACATTGTATTTGTGGCAAAGCCACCGTTCATAATTCTTACATACATGTCACTCTTAATTCATTGCACACCCCGGTACACCGCCGGAGGCATTCACATATAGTCATATTTTGCTCTAAGTATCGAGTTGTCAGTAAATAAAAGCGTGATGATCTTCATTGTTAGAGCATTGTCCCATGTGAGGAAAGGATGATGGAGACTATGATTCCCCCACAAGTTGGGATGAGACTTCGGACAAAAAAAGAGGCCAAAAAAGTGAGAGAAGGCCCAAATAATAAAATAATTAAAAAATGAGAGAAAAGAGAGAAGGGGCAATGCTACTATCCTTTTACCACACTTGTGCTTCAAAGTAGCACCATGATCTTCATGATAGGGAGTCTCCTATATTGTCACTTTCATATACTAGTGGATTTTTTTTCATTATAGAACTTGGCTTGTATATTCCAATGATGGGCTTCCTCAAAGTACCCTAGGTCTTCATGAGCAAGCAAGTTGGATGCACACCCACTTAGTTTCTTTTTTGAGCTTTCATAAACTTATAGCTCTAGTGCATCTGTTGCATGGCAAACCCTACTCACTCACATTGATATCTATGGATGGGCATCTACATAGCCTGTTAATATGCCTAGTTGATGTGAGACTATCTCCTTCTTTTTGTCTTCTCCACAACCACCGTCTATTCCACCTATAGTGCTATGTCCATGGCTCACGCTCATGTATTGCATGAAAGTTGAATTTTTTTGAGAACATCAAAAGTATGAAACAATTGCTTGGCTTGTCATTGGGGTTGTGCATGATTTAAATATTTTGTGTAATGAAGATGGAGTATAACCAGACTATATGATTTTGTAAGGATAAGCTTTCTTTGGCCATGTTATTTTGAGAAGTCATAATTATCTTGTTAGTATGCTTGAAACATTATTGTTTTGATGTCAATATTAAACTTTTGTTCTGAATCACATGGATCTGAATATTCATGCCACAATAGAGAATATTACATGGACAAATATGTTAGGTAGCATTTCACATCAAAAATTCTATTTTTATCATTTACCTACTCGAGGATGAGCATGAATTAAGCTTGGGGATGCTTGATACGTCTCCAATGTATCTATAATTTTTTATTGTTCCATGCTATTATATTATCTATTTTGGATGTTTTATATGCATTATTATGCTATTTTATATTATTTTTGAGTCTAACCTATTAACCTAGAGCCCAGTGCCAGTTTCTGTTTTTTTCCTTATTTTAGAGTTTCGTAGAAAAGGAATATCAAACGGAATAAACTTTCGCGATGATTTTTCTTTGACCAGAAGACATCCAGAGGACTTGGAGTACATGTCAGGGAAGGCACGATGTGGCCACAAGGACGGAGGGCGCGCCTGAAGGAAATATGTCCTAGAGGCAATAATAACGTTGTTATTCTATATTTCCTTATATCATGATAAATGTTTATTATTCATGCTAGAATTGTATTAACCGGAAATTTGATACATGTGTGGATACATAGACAAAACACCGTGTCCCAAGTAAGCCTCTACTAGACTAGCTCATTAATCAAAGATGGTTAAGTTTCCTAACCATAGACATGTGTTGTCATTTGATGAATGGGATCGCATCATTAGGAGAATGATTCGATGGACAAGACCCATCCGTTAGCTTAGCATAATGATCATTAAGTTTTATTGATATTGCTTTCTTCATGTCATATACATATTCCTTTGACTATGAGATTATGAAACTCCCGGCTACCGGAGGAATACCTTGTGTGCTATCAAACGTCACAACATAACTGGGTGATTATAAAGATGCTCTACAAGTACCTCCAAAGGTGTTTGTTGGGTTGGCATAGATCGAGATTAGGATTTGTCACTCCGAGTATTAGGGAGGTATCTCTAGGCCCTCTCGGTAATGCACATCATAATAAGCCTTGCAAGCAATGTGACTAATGAGTTAGTTGCGAGATGATGCATTACCGAAAGATTAAAGAGGCTTGCCGGTAACGAGATTGAACTAGGTATGGAGATACCGACGATCGAATCTCGGGCAAGTAACATATCGTTGACAAAGGGAATAACATATGTTGTCATTATGGTACGACCGATAAAGATCTTCGTAGAATATGTGGGAACCAATATGAGCATCCAGGTTCCACTGTTGGTTATTTACCGGAGAGGTGTCTCGGTCATGTCTACATAGTTCTCGAACCTGTAAGGTCCGCACGCTTAACGTTCGATGACGATTTTGTATTATGCGAGTTATGTGATTTGGTGACTGAATGTTGCTCGGAGTCCTGGATGAGACCGCAGACATGACGAGGAGTCTCGAAATGGTCGAGAGGTAAAGATTCATATATTGGACAATGATATTCGGACACTGAAAGTGTTCCGGGGGTACCGGGTGCATATCGGGTCACCCAAAGGGGTTCCGGGCATCCCCCCGACAACTACATGGGCCTTAATGGGCCAAGAGGGGGACAGACCAGCCCCTAAGGGGCTGGTGCACCCCTCCCATATGGGCTAGCCAAATTGGAGTAGAAAAGGGGAAGGAGGAAAGGAAAAAGGGAATAGGATTCCCCCTTCCCCCTCTTCCCTTCCTTCTCCGAATAGGAATAGGAATGGGGGGAGGCCGAATTGGGAGGACCCCAAGTAGGATTCCTCCTACTTGGGGCGCCCCCTTGGCTTCCTCTCCTCCCCTCGAACTTATATATATATGAAGGGGGGCACCGCTAGAACACACACCAAAAATTGTTAGCCGTGTGCGGTGATACGTCTCCAACGTATCTATAATTTTTGATTGCTCCATGTTATATTATCTACTATTTTGGACTATATTGGGCTTTATTTTCCACTTTTATATTATTTTTGGGACTAACCCATTAACCAGAGGCCCAGCCAAGAATTGATGTTTTTTTGCCTATTTCAGTGTTTCGGATAAACGGAATATCAAACGGAGTCCAAACGGAATAAAATCTTTGGAATTGTGGTTTTCTCACCGAACGTGATCTAGGAGACTTGGACCCTACTGCAAGGGATCAAAGAGGTGGTCACAAGGGTGGGGGGCGCCCCCCCCAGGGCGTGCCCCCCTACCTCGTTGGCCCCTCGGTGCTCCACCGACGTACTCCTTCCTCCTATATATACACACGTACCCCCAAACGATCAGAACAGGAGCCAAAAACCTAATTCCACCGCCGCAACTTTCTGTATCCATGAGATCCCATCTTGGGGCCTGTTCCGGAGCTCCGCCGGAAGAGGGTCATCATCACGGAGGGCTTCTACATCATCCTAGCCCCTCCGATGAAGTGTGAGTAGTTTACCTCAGACCTTCGGGTCCATAGTTAGTAGCTAGATGGCTTCTTCTCTCTCTTTGAATCTCAATACAAAGTTCTCCCCCTCTCTTGTGGAGATCTATTCGATGTAATCTTCTTTTTGCGGTGTGTTTGTTGAGACCGATGAATTGTGGGTTTATGATCAAGTCTATCTATGAATAATATTTGAATCTTCTCTGAATTCTTTTATGCATGATTGGTTATCTTTGCAAGTCTCTTCGAATTATCCGTTTGGTTTGGCCAACTAGATTGGTAGTTCTTGCCATGGGAGAAGTGCTTAGCTTTGGGTTCGATCTTGCGGTGTCCTTACTCAGTGACAGAAGGGGCAGCAAGGCACGTATTGTATCGTTGCCATCGAGGATAACAAGATGGGGTTTATTTCATATTGCATGAATTTATCTCTCTACATCATGTCATCTTGCTTAAGGCGTTACTCTGTTTTTAACTTACTACTCTAGATGCATGCTGGATAGTGGTCGATGAGTGGAGTAATAGTAGTAGATGCAGAATCATTTCGATCTACTTGTCACGGACGTGATGCCTATATACATGATCATGCCTAGATATTCTCATAATTATGCACAATTCTATCAATTGCTCAACAGTAATTTGTTCACCCACCGTAGAATACTTATGCTCTTGAGAGAAGCCACTAGTGAAACCTATGGCCCCCGGGTCTATTCTCATCATATCAATTTCCATCACTTTTATATTGTTTTGCTATTTACTTTGCCTTTACTTTTTTACTTTGCATCTTTCTATCAAAAATACCAAAAATATTCTATCTATCAGATATCACTCTCGTAAGTGACCGTGAAGGGCTTGACAACCCCTAATCGCGTTGGTTGCGAGTAGCTATCGCTTTGTGCAGGTACGAGGGACTTGAGCGTGGGCTCCTACTGGATTGATACCTTGGTTCTCAAAAACTGAGGGAAATACTTACGCTACTCTGCTGCATCATCCCTTCCTCTTCGGGGAAAACCAACGCAAGCTCAAGACGTAGCAAGAAGGATTTCTGGCGCCGTTGCCGGGGAGTCTACGCAAAAAGTCAACATACCAAGTACCCATCACAATCCCTATCTCTCGCATTACATTATTTGCCATTTGCCTCTCGTTTTCCTCTCCCCCACTTCACCCTTGCCGTTTTATTCGCCCTCTCTCTCTCTCTATCCTCCCTCTCTATTTGCCACTTTTGCTCGTTTCTTGTTTGCTCGTATGGTTGGAATAGTTGTTTATTTATTACTAAACAGAGAACCTAAGATCTATGGATCCTCATCCGCTTGCTAATCTTTTTAAGAGATCCAATTATGATGAACCAGTTGCTAGTAAGTTTTGTGCACTAGATTATCTTTATGAGGTTTTGCTTGAAATTCGTGAATCTGAAAAGTGTGATGAATTACTTTATGAAGCGATTCATGGTAGATCTTTGAATAAAAAGCATGATTGCAATGATTTTACTATAAACTCTCTTGATGTCAATGTTGCTAATAATATGCAAAACCCTAAGCTTGGGGATGCTAGTTTTACTATGTCCTCTACTTGTTGCAATGATCATGATTGGGGTGATTCTTCTTATGATATTGAAAATTTATTTAAGCCCCATGATGAATATGAGATTGATAATAGTGTTTGCAATATTATTGAAAGTGGGTTTGGAAGAATGTCAACTTTAGATCCCACATATTTAGAGAATGTTCAATCTTATGAAGTTTTTGATAAAAGTGCGTTTGGGAAGGTCATGACTTTAGTTAATGTTAATCCCACTATTTCGAAAAAGTGCCAACTTTGCATCCATGTGGATCATGTTGAAAATATTTTATGTGATAGCTATATTGTTGAATTTGCTTATGATCCTATATGTAATTACTATGAGAGAGGAAAATATGGTGGTAGAAATTTTCATGTTACTAAATTACCTCTCGTTATGTTGAGATTTCTATTGTTTCTTTCCTCTTCCTTGCATATGCTAGTTTTTGCTTGCCTTGATAATTTGTTTGCCTATAAGATTCCTATGCATAGGAAGTATGTTACACTTAGATGTGTTTGTCACATGCTTTATGATTCTCCTTTTGTGCTTCAATTCTTGCCTTTCATGTGAGCATCATTAAAATTATCAATGCCTAGCTATAAGGCTTTAAAGAAAAGCGCTTGTTGGGAGACATCCCAATATTTTTCCTTTATGTTATTTAATAAATAAATCATTTAGCCTCTGTTTTGGTTGTGTTTTTTTGTGTTTAATTAGTGTTTGTGCCAAGTAGAACCGTTGGGAAGACTTGGGGAAAGTCTTGTTGAACTTGCTGTAAAAGACAGAAACTTTAGCGCTCACGAGAACTGATGTAGTTTTTATTTGAAGAGTGATATTTAGTTAATTCTTTTTGAAGATGATTAATAGATAAATTCCTCACGTTCAGAAATTTATTTTAGAATTTTTGGGGTTCCAGATTTTGCGCTAGCTACAGATTACTACAGACTGTTCTATTTTTGACAGATTCTGTTTTTGGTGTGTTGTTTGCTTATTTTGATGAATCTATGGCTAGTAAAATAGTTTATAATCAATAGAGAAGTTGGAATACAGTAGGTTTAACACCAATATAAATAAAGAATGAGTTCATTACAGTACCTTGAAGTGGTCTTTTGTTTTCTTTCGCTAACGGAGCTCACGAGTTTTCTGTTTTGAGTTTTGTGTTGTGAAGTTTTCAAGTTTTGGGTGAATTCTTTTGATGGATCATGGAACAAGGAGTGGCAAGAGCCTAAGCTTGGGGATTCCCATGGCACCCCCAAGATAATCCAAGGACACCAAAAAGTCAAAGCTTGGGGATGCCCCGGAAGGCATCCCCTCTTCCGTCCACTTCCATCGGTAATTTACTTGGAGCTATATTTTTATTCACCAACATGATATGTGTTTTGCTTGGAGCGTCTTGTATTATTTGTTTCCTTGTTTGTTAGTATGCCACAATCATACTTGATGTACACACCTTTTGAGAGAGCCATACATGAATTAAAATTTGATAGAATACTCTATGTGCTTCACTTATATCCTTTGAGCTAGATAGTTTTGCTCTATGTGCTTCACTTATATATTTTGAGCTAGATAATTTTGCTCTATGTGCTTCACTTATATCCTTTGAGCTAGATAGTTTTTCTCTATGTGCTTCACTTATATCCTTTGATCTAGATAATTTTGCTCTATGTGCTTCACTTAGATCTTTTAGAGCACAGTGGTGGATTCGTTTTAAAGAAACTATTGATCTCTCATGCTTCACTTAAATTAATTTGAGAGTCTCTTAATAGCATGGTAATTTGCCTAATAATAATATGCTTGGTATTCAAGATTTCTGAAACTTTCTTTTGAGTGTGTTGAATACTAAGAAAAGATTGAAGCATGATAATTGTTTTGAGATATGGAGGTGATAATATTAAAGTCATGCTAGTTGAGTAGTTGTGAATTTAAAGAATACTTGTGTTAAAGTCTGTGATTCTAGTAGCATGCACGTATGGTGAACCGTTATGTGATGAAGTCTGAGCATGATTTATTTATTGATTGTCTTCCTTATGAGTGGCGGTCGGGGACGAGCGATGGTCTTTTCCTACCAATCTATCCCCCTAGGAGCATGCGCGTAATACTTTGCTTTGATAACTTGTAAAATTTTGCAATAAGTATATGAGTTCTTTATGACTAATGTTGAGTCCATGGATTATACGCACTCCCACCCTTCCACCCTTGCTAGCCTCTCTAATACCGTGCACCTTTCTCCGGTATCATACACCTACCATATACCTTCCTCAAAACAGCCACCATACCTACCTATTATGGCATTTCCATAGCCATTCCGAGATATATTGCCATGCAACTTTCCACCATCTAGTTCATCATGACACATCCACGATTGTCATATTGCTTAGCATGATCATGTAGTTGACATAGTATTTGTGGCAAAGCCACCGTTCATAATTCTTTCATACTTGTCACTCTTGATTCATTGCATATCCCGGTACACCGCCGGAGGCATTCATATAGAGTCATACTTTGTTTTAGTATCGAGTTGTAATCATTGAGTTGTAAATAAATAGAAGTGTGATGATCATCATTCAATAGAGCATTGTCCCAAAAAAAGAGAGAAAGGCCAAAGAAAAAAAGAAGGCCCAAAAAATATATAAATAAATAATAAGGGGCAATGCTACTATCCTTTTTTCCAAACTTGTGCTTCAAAGTAGCACCATGATATAGCAAGTCTCCTATATTGTGCTTCAAAGTAGCACCATGTTCTTCATATAGAGAGTCTCATATATAGTCACTTTCATATACTAGTGGGAATTTTACATTATAGAACTTGGCTTGTATATTCCAATGATGGGCTTCCTCAAATTGCCCTAGGTCTTCGTGAGCAAGCAAGTTGGATGCACACCCACTAGTTTCTTTTGTTGAGCTTTCATACATTTATAGCTCTAGTGCATCTGTTGCATGGCAATCCCTATTCACTCACATTGATATCTATTGATGGGCATCTCCATAGCCCGTTGATACGCCTAGTTGATGTGAGACTATCTTCTCCTTTTTGTCTTCTCCACAACCACCATTCTATTCCACCTATAGTGCTATATCCATGGTTCACGCTCATGTATTGCATGAAGATTGAAAATGTTTTGAAAAAGTTAAGATTATGAAACAATTGCTTGGCTTGTCATCGAGGTTGTGCATGATTTAAATATTTTGTGTGGGGAAGATGGAGCATAGCCAGACTATATGATTTTGTAGGGATAACTTTCTTTGGCCATGTTATTTTGAGAAGACATAATTGCTTTGTTATTATGCTTGAAGTATTATTATTTTCTATGTCAATATAAACTTTTGTCTTGAATCTTTCTAATCTGAATATTCATACCACAATTAAGAAGATATGCATTGAAATTATGCCAAGTAGCACTCCGCATCAAAAATTCTCTTTTTATCATTTACCTACTCGAGGACGAGCAGGAATTAAGCTTGGGGATGCCTGATACGTCTCCAACATATCTATAATTTTTGATTGCTCCATGCTATATTATCTACTATTTTGGACTATATTGGGTTTTATTTTCCACTTTTATATTATTTTTGGGACTTACCTATTAACCGGAGGCCCAGCCCAGAATTGCTGTTTTTTTTGCCTATTTCAGTGTTTCGGATAAATGGAATATCAAACGGAGTCCAAACTGAATAAAATCTTTGGAAACGTGATTTTCTCATCGAACGTGATCCAGGAGACTTGGACCCTACTGCAAGGGATCAAAGAGGTGGTCACGAGGGTGGGGGATGCCCCCCTAGGGCGCGCCCCCTGCCTCGTGGGCCCCTCTGTGCTCCACCGACGTACTCCTTCCTCCTATATATACACACGTACCCCCAAACGATCAGAACAGGAGCCAAAAACCTAATTCCACCGCCGCAACTTTCTGTATCCACGAGATCCCATCTTGGGGCCTGTTCCGGAGCTCCGCCGGAAGAGGGCCGTCATCACGAAGGGCTTCTACATCATCCTAGCCCCTCCGATGAAGTGTGAGTAGTTTACCTCAGACCTTCGGGTCCATAGTTAGTAGCTAGATAGCTTCTTCTCTCTCTTTGAATCTCAATACAAAGTTCTCCCCCTCTCTTGTGGAGATCTATTCGATGTAATCTTCTTTTTGCGGTGTGTTTGTTGAGACCAATGAATTGTGGGTTTATGATCAAGTCTATCTATGAATAATATTTGAATCTTCTCTGAATTCTTTTATGCATGATTGGTTATCTTTGCGAGTCTCTTCGAATTATCCGTTTGGTTTGGCCAACTAGATTGGTAGTTCTTGCCATGGGAGAAGTGCTTAGCTTTGGGTTCGATCTTGCGGTGTCCTTTCCTAGTGACAGAAGGGGCAGAAAGGCACGTATTGTATCGTTGCCATCGAGGATAACAAGATGGTGTTTATTTCATATTGCATGAATTTATCTCTCTACATCATGTCATCTTGCTTAAGGCGTTACTCTGTTTTTAACTTAATACTCTAGATGCATGCTGGATAGCTGTCGATGAGTGGAGTAATAGTAGTAGATGCAGAATCGTTTCGATCTACTTGTCATGGACGTGATGCCTATATACATGATCATGCCTAGATATTCTCATAATTATGCACAATTCTATCAATTGCTCAACAGTAATTTGTTCACCCACCGTAGAATACTTATGCTCTTGAGAGAAGCCACTAGTGAAACCTATGGCCCCCAGGTCTATTCTCATCATATCAATTTCCATCACTTTTATATTGTTTTGCTATTTACACTGCTTTACTTTTTACTTTGCATCTTTATATCAAAAATACCAAAAATATTATATCTATCAGATCTCACTCTCGTAAGTGACCGTGAAGGGCTTGACAACCCCTAATCGCGTTGGTTGCGAGTAGCTATCGCTTTGTGCAGGTAGGAGGGAGTTGAGCGTGGGCTCCTACTGGATTGATACCTTGGTTCTCAAAAACTGAGGGAAATACTTACGCTACTTTGCTGCATCATCCCTTCCTCTTCAGGGAAAACCAACCAAGCTCAAGACGTAGCATGCGGCGCCCACCTCCATAGTTTACGCCACCGGTCATATCTTCGTAGTGCTTAGGCGAAGCCCTGCGCGGATCACTTCACCATCACCATCACCGCGCCGTCGTGCTGAAGGAACTCTTCCTTGACACTTTGCTAGATCAAGAGTTTGAGGGACATCATCGAGCTTAATGTGTGCAGAACTCGGAGGTGACGTACGTTCGGTGCTTGATCGGTCGGAACGAGAAGAAGTTCGACTACATCAACCACGTTGTCAAACGCTTTCGCTTTCGGTCTACGAGGATACGTGGACACACTCTCCCCCTCTCATTGCTATGCATCTCCTAGATAGATTTTGCATGAGCGTAGGAAATTTTTGAAATTGCATGCTATGTTCCCCAACAGTGGCATCCGAGCTAGGTCTATTCGTACATGATATGCACGAGTAGAACACAAAGAGTTGTGGGCGGTGATCGTCATACTTCTTACCACCAATGTCTTATTTTGATTCGGTGGTATTATTGGATGAAGCATCCCGGACCAACCTTACATGACCACGTTCATGAGACCGGTTCCATCGACAGACATGCAACTAGTTTTGCATAAAGGTGGCTGGCAGGTGTCTGTTTCTCCAAGTTTAGTTGAATCGGATTTGACTGTGGCTGGTCCTTGTTGAAGGTTAAAACAACAAACTTGATAAATCACCGTTGTGGTTTTGATGCGTAGGTAAGAACTGTTCTTGCTAGAAGCCCGTAGCAGCCACGTAAAACTTGCAACAACAAAGTAGAGGACGTCTAACTTGTTTTTGTAGGTCATGTTGTGATGTGATATGGTCAAGACATGATGTGATATATGTTATTGTATGAGATGATCATGTTTTGTAAAAGTTATAGGCAACTGGCAGGAGCCTTATGGTTGTCGCTTTATTGTATGAAATGCAAATGCCATGTAATTGCTTTACTTTATCACTATGCTTTAGCGATAGTTGTAGAAGCAATAGTTGGCGAGACGACCACGAAGCTACGATGGATATCAAGGTGTCAAGCCGGTGACGATGGAGATCATCACGGTGCTTTGGAGATGGAGATCAAAGGCACAAGATGATGATGGCCATATCATGTCACATATTTTGATTGCATGTGATGTTTATCTTTTATGCATCTTATTTTGCTTAGTTCGGAGGTAGCATTATAAGATGATCCCTCACTAAAATTTCAAGGTATAAGTGTTCTCCCTGAGTATGCACCGTTGCGGCAGTTCGTCGTGCTGAGACACCACGTGATGCTCGGGTGCGATAAGCTCTACGTTCACATACAACGGGTGCAAGACAGTGTTGCACATGTGGAATACTCGGGTTAAACATGATGAGCCTAGCATGTACAGACATGGCCTCGGAACACTGGCGACCGAAATGTCGAACGTGAATCGTATAGTAGATATGATCGACATAGAGATGATCACCATTGAAAACTACTCCATCTCATGTGATGATCGGACATGGTTTAGTTGATTTGGATCACGTGATCATTTAGATGACTCGAGGGATGTCTATCTAAGTGGGAGTTCTTAAGTAAATTGATTAATTGAACTTAATTTATCATGAACTTAGTCCTGATAGTATTTGCATATCTATGTTATAGATCCATAGCTCGCATTGTAGTTCCCCTATGTTTTTGATATGTTCCTAGAGAAAACTAAGTTGAAAGATGATAGTTGCAATGATGGGGACTGAGTCCATGATCTGAGGATTATCCTCGTTGCTGCATAGAAGAATTATGTCCTTGATGCACCACTAGGTGACAGACCTATTGCAGGAGCATATGCGGACATTATGAACATTTGACAAGCTCGGTATGATGACTACTTCATAGTTTAGTGCACCATGCTTTACGTCTTAGCACCGAGACTTCAAAAACATTTTGAATGCCACAGAGCATATAAGATGTTCCAAGAGTTGAAATTGGTATTTCAGACTCATGCCCATGTTGAGAGGTATGAGACCTCTGACAAGTACTTTGCCTACAAGATGGAAGAGAATAGCTCAGCTAGTGAGCATGTGCTTAGAATGTCTGGGTACTACAATCACTTGAATAAAGTGGGAGTTAATCTTCCAGATAAGATAGTGATTGACAGAGTTCTCTGCTCACTATCACCAAGTTACTAGAACTTCGTGATGAACTGTAATATGCAAGGGATGACAAAAATGATCCCCGAGCTCTTCGCAATGTTGAAATCGGTGAAGGTAGAAATCAGGAAAAAACATCAAGTGTTGATGGTTGACAAGACCACTAGTTTTAAGAAAAAGGGCAAAGGAAAAGAAAGGGAACTTCAAGAAGAATGACAAGAAAGTTGCCTCTCCCATGATGTAGCCCAAAAATAGACCTAAGCTATCACAGCCCTAGAATTGTTTGCAATAGTTGCATAAGAGAGCATCCATGCATCATGTCTAAATTCTGAAAGTTGAATTCAGGTTAGTTGAAACCCTCAGAAATCACTTCAGAAATAATCAACATTAAAAATCTTTTCAAATGAGTCCAAGGAAATGTTCCTGTTATTCTGTAAAAATATTGGCAAGAGGTAAAATTCAAACCAATATTTTTGGAGTCTTAGAAATATTTATTTTGGGCATTTGAAATTAATTCAATAACTATTTGAATTGGATATATATTTATTATATAAGAAATATATGTTCAGTAATTCTGAAAATTGTTGTGTGGCTTTGGATAAGACCACTTAGCTCACACAATTATTCTCATGAAGTTTCAAATTGATTTGGTATTTAGATCAAATCAAAACAAACAGCAGAAAATAGAAAACAAAAATAAAAAGAGAGAAAGAGGTTACCTGTGCAACTTACCTGGCAGCCTAACCAGCCCAACTCCTGTGCTGGCCCAGCCCACCAAGCGCTCTCCTGTCGCCTTCCTCCTTGCGCCAGTAGGCAAGGGCGCGTGCTTGCCGTGCGCTGGCACACGCGCGGCCACCTCCTGCTTCTGCCGACGCAGGAGAGGCTCCTGAAGCTGCCACGCAGCACTCTAAACCCCCTCGACCGCTCCCCTCTCTCCCTGCCTCACCTCTCTCGCTCTCTCCCCCGAAGCCGAGCGGAGCCATCGCCGCCGTTCGCTGCTGCCATGGCTACCGCACCCCCCTCGCCCTGCCGCGGATCCCAGAAGCACCGCCGCGTTCCCCTCGTCCTCTCCACCGAGCTGTACAACGACGGACGCCCTAGAACGTCGCCATCACCGTTGCCATCAACCTCTGCCCCGACGATCACTGCCATCAAAATTCGTCGTCGTCCGGCCGTCCCCGAGCCTGCTAGCCATCCCTGCAGCTCCGCGGTGAGCCGCTGACCCGATTCCCCCTTGCCCCGTCGTCCCTAGCATTCTGTAGCTGCCGTCCCCATGAGCTCCGAAGCTCGCCGCCGCCGTGCCTCGTCGTCGTCGTGGCTAGAGCCACAGTGGCTCGAAGCCAAGCACACCTCTGCGCTCAGCACGGCTCTAGGAGCCCGTAGCGCCCACCAGCTCCTCCTGCCTTGCCCGTAGCACCGAACCCGTCATTGCCTGAGCTCCGGCCGCCGCCACGAGCTCCACTCCGGCGAGCTCACTCCACCGCAGCCTCTCTCGCTTGCTCCAATGGATGTGCCAGAGTGCCAGCTCTCTGTAGGTGGTCTTGGCCGCTAATTTGGTCGCCGGAGGGCAAAATCCGAGCCCCTCCGCCGTCTCGGCCTCGCCGGCGACTCAACGCCAGCGGGATTGACCCTGCTAATCAGGGGTTTGACCCCCGCTGACCGAGTTGACCCGGCTGGGCCCAGTTTGACCCCCTGGTCTATGACAAATGGGACCCGCCTGCTAATTAAGTTAGGATTAGGACTAACTAAAAATTAGTTAGACTAATGACACTGACACGTGGGACCCACTGGTCAGGTTTGACCTGTACCGAGTCAGTTGACTGCTGACGTCACCCTGACGCCAGGCTGACGCAGTAAATCCTTTTCTGGATTTATTCTTATATAGAAAATTCCAGAAAATGTCTAAAACTTCTAAAAATCATAGAAATTAATCTATAACTCAGAATGAAATAATATATATATGAAAAATTATCAGAAAAATTCAAGGAATCCATATGTACCATTTTCATCCATGTTTGAACAATGTTTGTCCTATGTTTTGGACAAAACAAATAAAGGGCATTTAAATAATCATATATGGAGTTGGAATTTGAATCATGTATTCAAACCAACTTCATTTAAATCATAGCTAGATGCATTAGCTCAAATCACAGCATATTGCCATGTCATGATCATGCATCATATTGTGGCATTGCATTGATTGTGTTCTTTCTCAGTTGTCGGTGTTTGTCCCCTCTCGATAGACGTGGTTCCGACAATGTGATCGATGACACCGATGAAGAACTATACTATCTTCAGAAGTGCCAGGCAAGAAAAACCCCCTTGTTCATTCCGATATGATCCCACTCTCTCGCTCCTGCTCTCTTTTACTACATTAGGACAACAACGTTTCAACTGTTACATGCTGCGGTAGCTGAACCCCTTTCCTCTGCATGACCTGTCATTGCCACAGTAAATAGATGAAACCCACTAGCATGAGTAGGAGTTGTTTGAGCCCTGATGTGCCTACTCATGCATGCTTGTTTTTCATGTCTGTTACTGCTTAGAGTTGAGTCAGGTCTGATTCATCAGGGATGAATTGGAATGGTGTTGAACATGTCCTACTGTGTGTGAGCTAAGTGTGTGAACACGATTTGGTAAAGGTAGCGGTGAGAGGCCATGTAGGAGTACATGGTGGGTTGTCTCATTGCAGCCATTCTGAGGAACTGAGTTCTGTGTTTGTGATCCATGAATAGTTACTACCACACATTGGGTTCAGGTAACTCGGCCCCTCTCGGCTTATTAATCAACTCGATCTCTGTCCAGGAGTTGAAACTAGTTTCTGGTGTTTGTAGGTAGTGTTAGTAGTCTACCAAGTGGCACCCGGTACAGGTGGGCTTGGGAAAGAGTAGGCACAGTGGCACGGTGTACCAAGTGGCACCCGGATGGTGGGCTTGGGAACCCTGCTCACTTCGTTTGGGGCCGTGAGCGACACCCCGGCCGGATCTCCTTGCGGATGGAACCCGAATAGGCAATAAACCTGGACTAGAGACTTGTTGGTTAGTCAGGTCGTGGCCGACTCCCTCGCCCGGCTTCCGCTTGAAGGTCGCCGAGGTACATGACGTGTATAGGGCGATAAGTGGCGAGAGCGTGTGTGAAGAAGTACACCCCTGCAGGGTTATCATTATCTATTCGAATAGCCGGATTCCTCGGATATGGAAACTTGGACCCCTTGCATAGCTCATAGACAAGTGAAAGTGGATACTCTAAAATGCGCAACATAAGCGTGAGTGCCATGGATGGCGTTCTCGTAGGGAGACGGGAGCGGATCCATAGTGGTGTATTGGTATGGTGAATATGTGGACTCGTGTGCGCCACCTCAAAAGAGTTTGCAGTCATAGTTTAGGATAGCCAACGGGTCAAAGCTGGCTTGCTGCAGTTAAACTCCACCACCCGTTTCTTGATACTGATGCATATGTAGCTAGTTCTGATGTAAGTCTTGTTGGGTACATTTGTACTCACGTTTGCCTATTTTATGTTTTGCAGAGAGACGTCGGTCTTGCTGGTAGTTCTGTGTGGACTTCAACGTTTAGCTTGATACCTCAGCTACGATCTTGTGCCCTCGGCAGGATCTGGTAGATAGTCAGGCTTATCAGCCTTTTTCATTTGTAGATGTCTGTACTCAGACATGTTAAGCTTCCGCATGTTCTTTGACTTGTATGCTCCGAATGTTGGGTCATGAGACCCATGTTTGTAATATCTCGCTCCTCAGAGCCTAATGAATAAATACTTGAGTCGTAGAGTTATGTTGTGATGCCATGTTGTATTTACACATATCGAGCATATTGTGTGTATGATTGAAATGCTTGGTATGTGTGGGATCCGACAACCTAGTTGTTTATCCTTGGTAGCCTCTCTTATGGGGAAATGTAGTCTTGTGCTTCCATGAGCCATAGTAGTCCGCTACAGCCCGGTTCACCAGAGTCCTGCTAGCCAAGCACTACTGCTCCGGAACACTTGATGGGCCGGCATGTGATTCACTTCGTTCTTGTGTCTGTCCCTCCGGGGAAATGTCACGCGGTGACATCCGGAGTCCTGCCTAGCCTGCTACAGCCCGGTTCACCGGAGTCCTGTTAGCCCAGTGCTACAACCCGGATTCGCACGCTGCTGACCAACATGCTCGATGTTGATTCATGTATGCCTGTCCCCGTAAGTTAGTGCCACTTTGGGTTCACGACTACTCATGTCGGCCCGGGTTCTCTATCATATGTGTAACATCCCAAAATTCTAAATTTTGTAATGTTATAATAAATAGATAGACTTGATAGATTGTTTGATTAATTGACTGAAAGTGAGTGAAATTCGAAACTTTTTGAAAGTTAAATGAGAAGGAATAAAAGGACTTTCCCAAACTTTCATTTTTGCATTTTATGCTCTCCGTGAATTCAAATACTTTTCATCACAAAACCCTGGAGAGAAGATGACATGACTTCTTCCATTTATATAAATGAAAAGGGTTTTTGAAAATATTTGAATTTCATTTGGAAATATTTTCCAACTCAGAAACTTTATGCAACTCAATGATTTTCGTGAGAGAAGATAAAATGACTTCTTCAAATTATATGAAATACGAGTTGGGAGTTTCAAAGAATTAAATTCAAGGTTCTTTTGAATTTATTTTCAATTTGGAGTTATTTGAGTTTTATTCAAATTATTTTTCTCCAAAAATAAAATATAAGGAAATTAGGGTAACATGATTCCCTACAACAGAAAATTGGAGAGAAATCAATTTGGATTAATTTTGGTATTTTTAAAAATGATTTTTATTGAATTTTATTAGAGCAGGAGCACTGTTTAAATAATTTGAATTTGTGTGTATTTTATTTAATGTTAGAAAAATGTTCACGTTGTAGGGAATCTTTTTCTGAAAATTTTGATATATAATATGCCTATATTATATTTTTATTTATTTTGCTTTTATCATTTTATTTGTCTGGAAATGTTTTTTTTTTTAAACTCCTTCCCCGACTGGCCCGGCACAGCCAACCGGGCCAGGCCGCAGCCCAGCCGCGCCGCACCGCCCCCAAGCTCGGGACAGAGTCCCGAGCATCGCCGCCGCCAGCCGGAGTCCGGCCGGACTCCGCGTCGACCTCGCCCCTCCCCCATGCCACCGCCCTCCCCTGCCCTCTTTAGAAGGCCACCCCGGGACCCCGGGGTCCCGTTTTTCGCCGCCGCCGCCGCCCATCGCCAGATCCACCGCCGCTGCTGCTGTTCTGCGCCACCACCTCGCCGCGCCTCCACCCCGGGCGCCACCGCCACCACCTCGCCGCCCTCGCTCCCCGTGCTGCCATCGCCCCGCGCTGCCCTCGCCCTCGTCGCGAAGCCGCACCGCGCCGGAGCTCGCCGTCGCCGCTGCCCCGTCTCACCGGAGTTGACCGCCGACGCCGGTCCGATCCGCCCAATCCACGAACCACTATAAACCGGTAATAAAACCGCTCGGTTCGCCGGTTTTTTTGGGTTCGGTTTCCGTTTAAAAACCCGTTTTTTATTTATTTAGTTAATTTACTTAGCGAACGTTCATCAGATTAGATTCGGTAGCGAACGATTTTCATTCTGTAAGTTTCTGTAACGAACACTCGCTTTTTAGTCTTTTTCCCTTTTCTTTTAGTTTTCTGCCAGGGACTCGTTTGTGAATAATTTATTTACAAATTGGCCCCTGATTTTCAAACGATCACTACTTTTTACTCGTTTGACCAAATTCAACAAAACCAACGCGCACGTCTTCGTTACGATCTCTTCTATCCAGATAAACAACTTAAACATGTTTTTGAAAAGTTTAAAATTTAAATTAGATCAGATTTGAATTCAAACTTCGTTTGATCATAACTTGAGTTTCGTAGCTCCGTTTGAGTTGATTCTTTTTGCAAATCGAAGCTCTTGACCTAAACATTCTAATAAGGCCAAATTCACATAATTTTGGTATTGTTAGAAATTGTTTTATGTTGCAAGAGTTATTTGCTTGGTTTTGAAGTTTTCCGAATCGTCTTCTTCGTTCTTGCTGATCTTTTGAGTGATTGCTTATGTGTGGTTACTATTGCTTGCTTATGATAGATTGACCGGAGTGTAACGAGTAGAACTATCAAGAGTTTTGAGTGCGAATCATCTTCATCAACATTGCAGGCAAGTTCACACTTTGATCATATCCCCTTCCATACCTAGTTTTTATGCATTAGCTTCACCCTCAAGCATTGCATGAGTAGGATTGATAACATGTGGGTATTGGGAAGTAGTTGATGAGGTAGGAACCTATTGCCCTGCATTCAAACCTTTGGAGTTACTTTTACGTTATGCTTACATGGCCATGCTATGCTCGTAGACGTGGATTGGGTTTTTGAGAGTATCCATGACAGATGTGAGATTGTTAATTAATGGTTTACTTAAGGTGGCAACTTAAACACACATCTGGGTGGATTGAGGCACCTGGTTATTCTAGGATTGCCTGTCTAGGCACCTGGGTAATCCAGGACTTGCCTGTTTTCTTTTGGACCGCCACCCAGGCTCAAAGGGATCATGAGATTTTTTCAAACTAGAAACTTCCGTGTGCAGCCACAAGCCATTATGGGCTCTGGCATAGTTGATTAAGTCGTGCGAACTCTTACAGGGTAGACTAGCAGATGTAGGGGAAAGTAGGTGTACCGGTCTATCCATCCTAAGGTGCTAGCGCTTCTGAAAGACTGTGTCTCGGTCATCCGTTTCTCAAACACCATGTAGTGCAAGAAATCCAACGGAGGCGATCGAGTCTTGTGGGGAAAAGTGTGCAAACCTCTGCAGAGTGTAACAAACTAATCATGATTAGTCGTGTCCCCGGTTATGGACATCTTGAGTATCTAGTTCTTGGATTATCCTGTTGATCTCATCATGTTACTTTAAATGAATATTGTTGGGTTTTAATGATGATGCTTAATTGGGATTGAGAATGCTGTCAACCATTCTCAATGTTTAACAACCACCATGATAGTTAAATAAATTTATTCCTTTGAAGTAGGGACAAATTGGCTTTTTGCAAAAACCTTATAACCATAGAACTTTTCCACCAGCCAAATATGCATGTAGTGATAGTCTTTATTCATCATTCTCTATGGTGTGAATTTGCCAGTACATTCAATGTACTGACCCTCTATGGATGCAACGTCTCATGTTGCAGGATTATCTTACGACGAGTAAGTAATACGTTAGGGTTATGATTTCTACACTCAACTTTGCCGTTGGTGTTGATGGGAATCCACAACCTTGTTACTTCCGCTATTTTGGATTTGAGGTTATCGTATTTACGTTACTTTTACATGTGATTTACCTCTGTTATAAATCCTCGAGTACTGTGTGTGTCAGCATACCGATCCAGGGATGACACTTAAGCACAGAGACTTGACCCATTCGGGTCGGGTCGCTACAAGATGGTATCAGAGCACATGTTGACTGTAGGACGTGACCCTAGAAACTGGCAAGCCCATAGCAAAGACTTTTCTCTACAACTTTCCTTTTCAAAAAGACCTTTTTACCTCTCTTCTCTTCTGAGCTTATTCAAATATTCCCTTTTAGTGAGACTATACCCCTTTCCCCTTTGACCACTCGAAGATTC
Organism: Triticum dicoccoides; assembly: GCF_002162155.2. Taxonomy (NCBI): domain Eukaryota; kingdom Viridiplantae; phylum Streptophyta; class Magnoliopsida; order Poales; family Poaceae; genus Triticum; species Triticum dicoccoides. Next base: position 156,830,212 of record NC_041390.1, on the reverse strand, counting down.
GACTGATGAGACCACTTCAAGAAGTACAAGATATTGGACAACTAAGACCACTACGGAATGAAGAAGATTTTACCATGCATTATGATAATGGAAACTACAGTGGTTGAAGACTCCGAAGACTAGGAGAATTTGAAGGCTCTGAAGAATCCCCAGATTTTTATGACCTAAGAAGGCTACCCTTATGGAACTTGGCAGACTATGGAAGTTGTCCATACCCGAGATCAAGGTGTATCTGAGAAAGACCGGAGCATGGAGAGTTAAAAAAACTCAAAGTTGTCCAGGAAACCCCAATGTAGGAGATATCAACTATGGAGAGATAGCTCATGGAAATGACAAAGGGAAGAAACATGGCTATCCATGAGGTTATCACCCGCTTATGCTATTGTCACCGTGCTGAGTTAAGCATGCCTATGCATGGAAGGATTGGATGGTAGAAGGCTGATGGATCACCTATCAGCAAGATGAAGTTTTAACCTTAGCAGGTGTATCACCAGGATCTGGAGTGTTACATCAAGAACTTTAAGGTGGAGCTCCATGAAGCCGTATTAGACAAGGAAGCATTTCATGAAGAACTCAGGAACCAAAAGTTGAAAGTAGACAAGCTGGAGGAGCTACAACCTCGAGATACTGGAGATTTGTCAGGAACTAAAGGACAGTAGGACCATGGTTCATGCGAAGGATGTTGAAACCAGAAGTTTGGAACGCAACTCCAGAATATTAAAGGACGTCACGAGAGACTTTGCGTCATAAGAGTTGATCTGGCAAAAGAACTTGAGAAGGACAAGCATGATCGGAAGAAGCCATTGGAGGCTTGAACAAGTCTTGAAGAGTTTGGAGACGTTGAAGATTTATTGACCTTTAGAAGACCAACCCCCTGTTATATACCTACGTTAGATGCGACGATTGTGAGCTGTCATTTGTTTGATGTTTTCCCGACAGCCACAATAAAATCTGTCTTTTCAAAACCATTGTTTGTATTGTGTGCATCCCTCTCTATCTCTCTTACCCCACCCCAAACCCCTGGACCCAATAGAGGATGAATGGAGATAAAACCATATTTTCTGGATCGATGAGTCAATTGGAGACAGACTGATGTACTCAGAACATGGAGGATCACATGGAGAATAACCCTGTAGCCGGAAAGGATATGACCCAGCATGCTTTTCAGTGCTTTGTAAGAGTTGCTGCTACTTGGTGGAGAATGTACCAAACCATGAATGGATGGCAAGGAGTAACCACTTGGAGAGAATTAAAGTTGACTTTGCCAAAGTCTCGGCTTGTGTCCCAGAAGTTGAAGCCTTATGGAAAGGATATGAGGAAACTTGTGCATGCAAAATTTGTGGAGAAATAGGACACACCCATAAAGAACACAAGGATGAATGCCCTAATTGTGAAGGAAGTCACCCAGTTGAAGAATGCCCAACTAGGAAGATTACTTGTTTCTTGTGTGAAGGGACTACCCACTATCCTGCTCAGTGCCACATCTACCCCATGGTACAACGAACCATCCAGCAGAAGAAGGAAGAAATGAAAGGAGCCCTCATGGAAATTTTAGAAGAAGTTGTGATGGAGGACACACCTAAAGAAGACCCGAGTAAACCCTACACTAAGTCTTGCTATTCATGTGGAGAACAAGGACACATCTCCCAAAATGTTTGAATGGGGATCTAGTAGAATTCCCAACACAGGAAGTAGAATATGACCCAGAGAAATAGAAGCCATGATTGGCATGGTAAGGTCCAGGAAGAGAAGCAGATTGGATTCCAGGAAGAATCTGAGTCATATCACCTGTTACAGGTGCAAGGAGTCAGAACACTACCTCAACAATTGCCCAAAAAGGAAACCTCGATACTTGTCAGAAGTAATATGTTTTAGTTGTAATGGAGCAGGGCACTTTGCCAGAGAATGCCCCAAGGAGAAGGAGACTTGTGCTAGATAATTGAGTTTGCAACAAAAGAAATGGAGTAGTAGAAGTGAGAACATTTTCTTTTATATTGAGGTGTTGAGTTGAGACATGTAATGGAAAAGCAAAAGATTGTAATCATTGGAGAATCAATAAAGTTAGCATCGTTGGTAAAGATTTGGGTTTTATGAGTTGTTACTCTATGAAGAAGAATTTTGGCCATTCTGAGGATATGAGAAATATGGTCTATGGAAGATTTGTGCATTTTAAGGGTGGTAGTACCCTGTAAGAACCGTTGACCCCTAGAAAAGATAAGGATACTCCACTGAGTGGATTTCGGACAAAATGAATACGAGTTTTGTCTCGATATGTGTGATACCCCAAGAGTATGTGGGATGAAGTTGGACACCGTCAGTTGTTTGGACCAAATGTGATCAAGGAGTCGGAAGAGAATGTTAAGTTGATTCGAGATAGACTGAAAGTAGCTCAGTCCAGGTAGAAGAGTTATGCAGACTTAAAAACGCAAGGAGGTAGTCTATGAAATTGGAGACAGAGCATGTCTTCGTGTGACCCCTCTGCGAGGAGTTAAACAATTTGGAGTTAAGGGACAGTTAGCCCCGAGATTTGTAGGACCATACCGAGTTTTGGAGCGTATGAGAGAAGTGGCCTACAAGTTTGAGTTACCCGAAGGACTGTCAGGAGTTCAAGATGTGTTTCACGTTTCCCAGTTGAAGAAGTGCCATGCAGAGATGGCCAATATTCCCCTGTAAGGACGCTTGACCGCGGAAAGGATAATGATGTTCCACGAAGTGGAATATGGACTTCATAAGTATAAGTTTCTATCTTGGTATGAGGGATATCCCATGAGGATGAAGAGATGAGTTACTATTGGATATAAAGGAGGTATGATGTCGGAAATATGGATCAATGGAAACTCCATGATGAGTCCGAGTAATCATGTCCTAGTTTGGTGCCAGTAGAAGGAAGGAAGATAGTACAATTGGATGGATTTAAGAATACTAGGAAGTTGGAAGTTGGAATAATGATCAGTTGCCCAATGATAAGTTCAAGGACTACAAGTGATGAGGTGTGCCATAACCCACAGGCCCAGGACCTGCCAAGAAGCAAGCACATTCTTGCTGAAGGAAGAACCCTGGAAGAGGATATACCTTTGTTGACAGACAATCTTATAGGAGTAACGCAAAACCTGAGAGTTGTGAAGGAACGATAGATGTTTGTTTGGCTTGCAGAATCCATGGAATTTTCCGAACTTAGTTCATTGACAAGAGAAATTATGCAATGCTTGTGAGGATGACCAAGTGTTAGAATGCGAGATTCACTAAAGCATATACAGGGTAATGATTTGGGTGCGGGATGGATTGATCACCATAACGACTTACTCTTATTATTCGCCTTGCTATATGGGATGGTAAATCTGAGTGACTTGCCTATAGTAGAGAGACGATGATCAAAACCCTGTTTAAACCTTAGAATGGTGTAAGAAATTTTTCCCTTGTACACGGCAGTTGTTGCCAACCGTAGGTTATACGGTCAGGATCAACCAGACCCATTTCCTGCAGGAGAAACCATAAATTGTTGACCACCATAAGATATCGATAGTTGTTTAGTTTTGGCGCCGGACCTATCAGCTATGAAGACCCAATCTCGGAATAACCTTACCTAGATGAAAGACAGAAGAATTGAGGAAAAGGTTATGCCACTACCGGAAGAGCTCAGAGAAGGAATTTTCTCGAGGATCTGAGAAGACCGACACTGTCAAGAATAAGGATGGAGTATATGAGTTTTGATGGAACCGTAACCATGTTTCTAAGGGTGGTAGCACCCGAGACCCCCCTCAGATGATTGATGGATTTTGAGGAGACCCCAATCCCAACCTATTTCTTTCTAGCCTCTCCGAATCTCGAGGACGAGATTCATTTTAAGGGTGGTCAGTTTGTAACATCCCAAAATTCTAAATTTTGGAATGTTATAATAAATAGATAGACTTGATAGATTGTTTGATTGATTGACTGAAAGTGAGTGAAATTCGAAACTTTTTGAAAGTTAAATGAGAGGGAATAAAAGGACTTTCTCAAACTTTCATTTTTGCATTTTCTGCTCTCCGTGAATTCAAATACTTTTCATCACAAAACCCTCGAGAGAAGATGACATGACTTCTTCCATTTATATAAATGAAAAGGGTTTTTGAAAATATTTGAATTTCATTTGGAAATATTTTCCAACTCAGAAACTTTATGCAACTCAATGATTTTCCTGAGAGAAGATAAAATGACTTCTTCAAATTATATGAAATACGAGTTGGGAGTTTCAAAGAATTAAATTCAAGGTTCTTTTGAATTTATTTTCAATTTGGAGTTATTTGAGTTTTATTTAAATTATTTTTCTCCAAAAATAAAATATATGGAAATTAGGGTAACATGATTCCCTACAACAGAAAATTGGAGAGAAATCAATTTGAATTAATTTTGGTATTTTTTAAAATGATTTTTATTGAATTTTATTAGAGCAGGAGCACTGTTTAAATAATTGGAATTTGTGTGTATTTTATTTAATGTTAGAAAAATGTTCACGTTGTAGGGAATCTTTTTCTGAAAATTTTGATATATAATATGCCTATATTATATTTTTATTTATTTTGCTTTTATCATTCTATTTGTCTGGAAATGTTTAAAAAAAAAACTCCTTCGCCGACTGGGCCGGCCCAGCCAACCGGGCCAGGCCGCAGCCCAGCCGCGCCGCACCGCCCCCAAGCTCGGGACAGAGTCCCGAGCATCGCCGCCGCCAGCCGGAGTCTGGCCGGACTCCGCGTCGACCTTGCCCCTTCCCCACGCCACCGCCCTCCCCTGCCCTCTTTAAAAGGCCACCCCGGGACCCCTGGGTCCTGTTTTTCGCCGCCGCCGCCGCCCATCGCCAGATCCGCCGCCGCTGCCGCCGTTCAACCGCCGCCGCTGCTGTTCTGCGCCACCGCCTCACCGCGCCTCCACCCCGCGCGCCTCCGCCACTACCTCGCCGCCCTCGCTCCCCGTGCTGACATCGCCCCGCGCTGCCCTCGCCCTCGTCGCGAAGCCGCACCGCGCCGGATCTCGCCGTCGCCGCTGCCCCGTCTCACCGGAGTTGACCGCCGACGCCGGTCCGATCCGCCCAATCCACGAACCACTGTAAACCGGTAATAAAACCGCCCGGTTCGCCGGTTTTTTTTGGGTTCGGTTTCCGTTTAAAAACCCGTTTTTTATTTATTTAGTTAATTTACTTAGCGAGCGTTCATCAGATTAGATTCGGTAGCGAACGATTTTCATTCTGTAAGTTTTTGTAACGAACGCTCGCTTTTTAGTCTTTTTCCCTTTTCTTTTAGTTTTCTACCAGGGACTCGTTTGTGAATAATTTATTTACAGATTGGCCCTTGATTTTCAAACGATCACTACTTTTTACCCGTTTGACCAAATTCAACGAAACCAACACCCACGTCTTCGTTACGATCTCTTCTATCCAGATAAACAACTTAAACATGTTTTTGAAAAGTTTAAAATTTAAATTAGATCAGATTTGAATTCAAACTTCATTTGATCATAACTTGACTTTCGTAGCTCCGTTTGAGTTGATTCTTTTTGCAGATCGAAGCTCTTGACCTAAACATTCTAATAAGGCCAAATTCACATAATTTTGGTATTGTTAGAAATTGTTTTATGTTGCAAGAGTTATTTGCTTGGTTTTGAAGTTTACCGAATCGTCTTCTTCGTTCTTTCTGATCTTTTGAGTGATTGCTTATGTGTGGTTACTATTGCTTGCTTACGATAGATTGACCAGAGTGTGATGAGTAGAACTACCAAGAGTTTTGAGTGCGAATCATCTTCATCAACATTGCAGGCAAGTTCACACTTTGATCATATCCCCTTCCATACCCAGTTTTTATGCATTAGCTTCACCCTCAAACATTGCATGAGTAAGATTGATAACATGTGGGTATTGGGAAGTAGTTGATGAGTTAGGAACCTATTGCCCTGCATTCAAACCTTGGGAGTTACTTTTACGTTATGCTTACATGGCCATGCTATGCTCGTAGACGTGGATTGGGTTTTTGAGAGTATCCATGACAGATGTGAGATTGTTAATTAATGGTTTACTTAAGGTGGCAACTTAAACACACATCTGGGTGGATTGAGGCACCTGGTTATTCTAGGATTGCCTGTCTAGGCACCTGGGTAATCCAGGACTTGCCTGTTTTCTTTTGGACCGCCACCCAGGCTCAAAGGGATCATGAGATTTTTTCAAACTAGAAACTTCCGTGTGCAGCCACAAGCCATTATGGGCTCTGGCATAGTTGATTAAGTCGTGCGAACTCTTACAGGGTAGACTAGCAGATGTAGGGGAAAGTAGGTGTACCGGTCTATCCATCGTGAGGTGCTAGCGCTTCTGAAAGACTGTGTCTTAGTCATCCATTTCTCAAACACCATGTAGTGCGAGAAATCCAACGGAGGCTATCGAGTCTTGTGGGGAAAAGTGCGCAAACCTCTGCAGAGTGTAACAAACTAATCATGATTAGCCGTGTCCCTGGTTATGGACATCTTGAGTATCTAGTTCTTGGATTATCCTGTTGATCTCATCACGTTACTTTAAATGAATATTGTTGGGTTTTAATGATGATGCTTAATTGGGATTGAGAATGCTGTCAACCATTCTCAATGTTTAAAAACCACCATGATAGTTAAATAAATTTATTCCTTTGTAGTAGGGAAAAATTGGCTTTTTGCAAAAACCTTATAACCATAGAGCTTTTCCACCAGCCAAATATGCATGTAGTGATAGTCTTTATTCATCATTCTCTATGGTGTGAATTTGCCAGTACATTCAATGTACTGACCCTCTGTGGCTGCAACGTCTCATGTTGCAGGATTATCTTACGACGAGTAAGTGATACATTAGGGTTATGATTTCTACACTCAACTTTGCCGTTGGTGTTGATGGGAATCCACAACCTTGTTACTTCCGCTATTTTGGATTTGAGGTAATAGTATTTACGTTACTTTTACATGTGATTTACCGATCCAGGGATGACACTTAAGCACAGAGACTTGACCCATTTGGGTCGGGTCGCTACAATATGGATGCTAGCGACACTATCATATACGTGAGCCGAAAGGCGCAAACGGTCCCGGGACATGGTAAGGCGACACCCGTGGGAATACCGTGCGTGAGGCCGCAAAGTGATATGAGGTGTTACCGGCTAGATCGATGTGACTTGGAATCAGGGTCCTGACAGCTTTGGTATCAGAGCCTGACTGCCTATAGGATTATCAAGCCAAACTGGTCGAAGTTGAGTCTAGAAATGCTTTAGTTATATAAGGGAATTGATTGTGGAAGGGAACACAACGCTATTTTTAGTCCTTTATCCTCATGACCTTCTGATCTGAGTCATCTTATATTTCTACAGGGTTAAGAACTAGGCTTCTCTTCTATCTCTCAGGATGACATGTTACTAAACCGTAGTTGCCTAGGATTGTTGAGTTCAAGCCCCTGTTCAGTTTCTACTACCTCCGTGTGATGACAGTTGATCTTAGAATCTTGATATTGTGATGTTGAGTGGTTATGCCACCATTTTGTAGGATGTCTCAAATCATTTTGAGCATTTACAGCCGTTATGCTGCCTGAGTCATCCCAGGTTTCTAAATAGTCCGATGCATTTGCAACTCCCTTCTTTCTGTTCCCGATGTTCCTTTGGGCCAGATTAACCACACTAACCGGTGCGTTGAGGTACTCTATTGCCTCGGTATATATGTTGGGGCTATTATTATGACCCTAGGTGTTTTAGGGAGTCACCTAGTAATCTAGCCATGTTTTGTGTTCCCGGTGTGATGATTCTGGCCACCATTCTCGAAAGCATCCCGTGATGCCATTTAGTAGTAGGTATTCTACTCCTGGGTTCTTGAACCAAGATTCACTCTACTTACCTCGTGTTGATAGTGTTGCTCGTACCTTTAGGATATTAGTAACGTTTGCGATAGTCCTCGAGGTCCGTGGTATTTCCTTCTTCCAAATACCATGAACCATTAAGGCAGAAGTTCTTTGAACCAAAAGCTCACAATCGGAGTACTCTTGAGGAGTTCTCCATCCATAATTGTGATTGTGCCAGTTCTACCTTTCTGCATGGGTTATCTGGAAGAAACCTGTTGAACTTGGTTCGACATATTAATCTACGCATCCGCAACTCAGAAAGATATATGTTCCCTTGAGTTGTCCCTCTTCATTTGTATTCCGACAATCATCTATCAATTGATAGTCAAGAGTATGCGTGCATTTGTTCATTAGTGCCGATCATTCTTGTGGTCCTTCAAGCCATTCTATTCTGGAATGACTAGGAGAAACAAACTCCAGTACCTTATCCATTTCTAGGATTGGGTCAAAGCAGATGTAATCCGAAGATCCAAATGCCAATCTAGCTTTTGCTCTGTTCTACCATGGAGTGTCACCTTCTCTCTTATCAAGAATGTCATGAGAATTGCACCACCTCTTATGAATTCTTGATTTAGTGATACTTCCTGCCATCATTGTTCATTCCTCGGTTTCGTGTTGTTGTAACCGGAATGCCGACAAGTGAATTGTGATGTGTGAAATCAATACTCCGAGCAACTTGTTGCTTTGTAGTAAATGGACAATATTCTCATTCTTAGCATGTTGGTTATTGAATCATCATCCTGAGATTGATCGTGCTACCTAGTCCATATTTTTGGTGCACACTTCGATCAATGAGTTGGGATTGTGCCAACCCCTCGCTTATTTGATCATATTATCTTGCCCTGAAAAGCAAGATTGTTCTTGAGCTTAATAACATATCGGTGGTTCGTGATTTTCTGATTATCTTCTCAGAAGTATCACCAGGTTATCCCTTGACTGTTATGTTGAGCTTGTGATTAAGTTGGTTTCTTGCAAACCACCCCTTCTCCACGAATCTGTGTTGGATACCCCCTGAGCTAGTTGGATAAGCTAAACAACAACTTGGAGAGTTGGAAGATAAAGCTTTTTCTGACTTAGTTCATCTCTAAGGGATATATTTGGTGTGTGTGTGGTGAAGAAAGATGATATCTTCACCGATTGGTCCTCGTGATCAGTTATTGGATCTATTGTCTTATCTAAACCTTGATTTGAGTGTGGGCTATCGTCAAATCAAGTTAGAACCAATGATATTTGTAATGTTGTCTTACTCGTGGTTGATTCCTCGAGCATACACCATTGCATCCTTTGGTCTGACCAATACTATCACATTGTTCACATAATGGTGGAAGTCCAGTGATATGGAAATCCCGATGAGTCATGGTTGAGCCCATCAGCAGCATTTTGTTTCCCCCATGATCCATGTTGAACATCCAGCTAGTGTTGGAAACTTGTGTTAGCATTTTCTTCATGCCCCGTTCATGAAGTATATGTTTGGATGAAAGAAGTGACTTTCTCTCATTCATGTACGTTCGATGCAAGTTGCCGCCGTGAATTTGAGAAAGTTAGTTTTGCTTCCTCTGGAATCATCCCAAATCGGTCATGCATACGTGCGAAGTATTCTGTGGTTTGGAGACCTGCAACCTTCATTCTACATGTGTCCCTAGCACACCAAGCCACCGACTGATTTGTTCTAGGAAAAGGGGTTAAGTGCTAATCCATGGTAATGCACAAGACTCTGTTATCCGCGATGATGGTTCCCAACCAGAACTCGGTAGTGTTTTATTATAAGACACCATGTGGTCATGCTTGTATGGTACAACGTGTTCACATGTATCTAGCAGAACCGACTCGTGTTTTGGAGCTTGCTATCGTAGTTCATCTCCCGAGAATCTCGCAAATGTCATCTCGTCGGTTTGTGTTACAAACTTTCTTTCCCAAACATGTTGTCTGAAATATCCTATTCCCAGCCAGATCTGAATCTCAGACAGATATGATGGTTGAAACATTCCCGACATTTGCATTTTGTTCCCAGCTTGCACCACCTTGTGCCAATCTCCCTTGGAATGCCCTTCTCAGCAATTGTTGTCCAGGATCATCTTCAAAGTGGTCCTACCATGGGTCACATCCATTTCTAGTGATAAGCAAAATCATTCCTTGCATTGTCCTCAACAAGGTAGTCCACATCATCCATTCGAATCCGGATATGCCATTCCTTTGAACTCTGCCAAACGATCGATTGTGATTGCCTTAGGCTGGTATAAAGAGTTTCAATGATCTAGATATCAAAAGTAATTCTTTTTGCCATTTAACGGAATAACTCTACGAGTCACCTCCCCAAGGTGCCCCGTTATGGGATCATGGCAATTATTTCCTCGCCACATTGACACAATCCACGATCTCTCTAAGCATGGGATTGTTGCCCACCAAATCAAACCTCGTCGTTTGTTCTTCCATCCCTCTCGATGTGTTTGTGTCTCAACTCGAGATGTTTCAACATCTCATTTCGTGAGTTGATCATGATTTGCTTGATCTTCGTGAAGATCGAATCCTTTAGAGCTTCTCTCTCTTTTCCTTGTCATGTTCGCTGAAGATCTCGAAAGCAAAGACGTCAAGATCAATTGGAGCAATGAATCAACATCTCCGAGAAGGGCAATTGGATCACGAAGATCATGTCGGCTTTGTGTCCCCTCTGTCTTCTTACCTCACGTCTTGAATCTCGGGACAAGATTCTCGTTTAGTGGGGGTGAGTTGTCATAGCCCTAGAATTGTTTGCAATAGTTGCATAAGAGAGCATCCATGCATCATGTCTAAATTCTGAAAGTTGAATTGAGGTTAGTTGAAACCCTCAGAAATCACTCCAGAAATAATCAACATTAGAAATCTTTTCAAATGAGTCCAAGAAATGTTCCTGTTATTCTGTAAAAATATTGGCAAGAGGTAAAATTCAAACCAATATTTTTGGAGTCTCAGAAATATTTATTTTGGGCATTTGAAATTAATTCAATAACTATTTGAATTGGATATATATTTATTATATAAGAAATATATGTTCAGTAATTCTGAAAATTGTTGTGTGGCTTTGGATAAGATCACTTAGCTCACACAATTATTTTCATGAAGTTTCAAATTGATTTGGTATTTAGATCAAATCAAAACAAACACTAGAAAATAGAAAACAAAAATAAAAAGAGAGAAAGAGGTTACTTGTGCAACTTACCTGGCAGCCTAGCCACCCCAACTCCTGTGCTGGCCCAGCCCACCAGGCGCTCTCCTATCGCCTTCCTCCTTGCGCCAGTAGGCAAGGGCGCGTGCTCGCCGCGCGCTGGCACACGCGCGGCCACCTCCTGCTTCTGCCGACGCAGGAGAGGCTCCTGAAGCCGCCATGCAGCACTCTGAACCCCCTCGACCGCTCCCCTCTCTCCCTGCCTCACCTCTCTCGCTCTCTCCCCTGAAGCTGAGCGGAGTCGTTGTCGCCGTTCACTGACGCCATGGCTACGCACCCCCCTCGCCCTGCCGCCGATCCCAGAAGCACCGCCGCATTCCCCTCGTCCTCTCCACCGATCTGTACAATGACGGACACCCTAGAATGTCGCCATCGCCGTCGCCATCAACGTCTGCCCCGACGATCGCCGCCTTCAAAATTCGTCGTCGTCCGGCCGTCCTCGAGCCCGCTAGCCATCCCTGCAGCTCCGCGGTGAGCCGCTGACCCGATTCCCCTTGCCCCGTCATCCCTATCATTCTGTAGCTGCCGTCCCCATGAGCTCTGAAGCTCGCCACCGCCGTGCCTCGTCGCTGTCGTGGCTAGAGCCACAGTGGCTCGAAGCCAAGCACACCTCTGCGCTCAGCACGGCTCCAGGAGCCCGTAGCGCCCACCAGTTCCTCCTGCCTTGCACCGTAGCACCGAACCCGTCGTTGCCCGAGCTCCGTCCGCTGCCACGAGATCGACTTCGGTGAGCTCACTCCACCACAGCCTCTCTCGCTTGCTCAAATGGATGCGCGAGAGTGCCAGCTCTCTTTAGGTGGTCTCGACCACTAATTTGGTCGCCGGAGGGCAAAATCCGAGCCCCTCCGCCGTCTCGGCCTCGCCGGCGACTCAACGCCGGCGGGATTGACCTTGCTAACCAAGGGTTTGACCCCCGCTGACCGAGTTGACCCGGCTGGGCCCAGTTTGACCCCCCTGGTCTATGACAGATGGGACCCGCCTGCTAATTGAGTTAAGATTAGGACTAACTAAAAATTAGTTAGACTAATGACACTGACACGCGGGACCCACTGGTCAGGTTTGACCTGGACCAGGTCAGTTGACCGCTGACATCACCCTGACGCCAGGCTGATGCAGTAAATCCTTTTCTGGATTTATTCTTATATAGAAAATTCCAGAAAATGTCTAAAACTTCTAAAAATCATAGAAATTAATCTATAACTCAGAATGAAATAATTTATATATGAAAAATTATCAGAAAAATTCAAGGAATCCATCTGTGCCATTTTCATCCATGTTTGAACAATGTTTGTCCTATGTTTTGGAAAAAACAAATAAAGGGCATTTAAATAATCATATATGGAGTTGGAATTTGAATCATGTATTCAAACCAACTTCACTTAAATCATAGCTAGATGCATTAGCTCAAATCACAGCATATTGCCATGTCATGATCATGCATCATATTGTGGCATTGCATTGATTGTGTTCTTTGTGAGTTGCCAGTGTTTGTCCCCTCTCGATAGACGTGGTTCCGACGATGTGATCGATGACACCGATGAAGAACTATACTATCTTCAGAAGTGCCAGGCAAGCAAAACCCCCTTGTTCATTCTGATATAATCCCACTCTCTCGCTCCTGCTCTCTTTTACTGCATTAGGACAACAATGTTTCAACTGTTACATGCTGCGGTAGCTGAACCCCTTTCCTCTGCATGACCTGTCATTGCCACAGTAAATATATGAAACCCACTAGCATGAGTAGGAGTTGTTTGAGCCCTGATGTGCCTACTCATTCATGCTTGTTTGTCATGCCTGCTACTGCTTAGAGTTGAGTCAGGTCTAATTCATCGGGGATGAATTGGAATTGTGTTGAACATGTCCTACTGTGTGTGAGCTAAGTGTGTGAACACGATTTGGTAAAGGTAGTGGTGAGAGTCCATGTAGGAGTACATGGTGGGTTGTCTCATTGCAGCCGTTCTCAGGAACTGAGTTATGTGTTTGTGATCCATGAACAGTTACTACCATACATTGGGTTCCAGTAACTCGGCCCCTCTCGGCTTATTAATCAACTCGATCTCTGTCCAGGAGTTGCAACTAGTTTCTGGTGTTTGTAGGTAGTGTTAGTAGTCTACCAAGTGGCACCCGGTATAGGTGGGCTTGGGACAGACTAGGTACAGTGGCACGGTGTACCAAGTGGCACCCGGATGGTGGGCTTGGGAACCCTGCTCACATCGTTTGGGGCCGTGAGCGACACCCCGGCCGGATCTCCTTGCGGATGGAACCCGAATATGTGATAAACCTGGACTAGAGACTTGTTGGTTAGTCAGGTCGTGGCCGACTCCCTCGCACGGCTTCCGCTTGAAGGTTGCCAAGGTACATGATGTGTACAGGGCGATAAGTGGCAAGAGCGTGTGTGAAGAAGTATACCCCTGCAGGGTTATCATTATCTATTCGAATAGCCGGATTCCTCAGATATGGAAACTTGGATCCCTTGCATAGTTCATAGACAAGTGAAAGTGGATACTCTAAAATGCGCAAGATAAGCGTGAGTGCCATGGATGGCGTTCTCGTAGGGAGACGGGAGCGGATCCATAGTGGTGTATTGGTATGGTGAATATGTGGACTCGTGTGTGCCACCTCAAAAGAGTTACTTGCAGTCGTAGTTCAGGATAGCCACCGGGTCAAAGCTAGCTTGCTGCAGTTAAACTCCACCACCCCTTTCTTGATACTGATGCATATGTAGCTAGTTCTGATGTAAGTCTTGCTGGGTACATTTGTACTCACGTTTGCCTATTTTATGTTTTGCAGAGAGACGTCAGTCTCGCTGGTAGTTCCGTGTGGACTTCGACGTTTAGCTTGTTACCTCAGCTATGATCTTGTGCCCTCGGTAGGATCTGGTAGATAGTCAGGCTTCTCAGCCTTTTTCATTTATAGAAGTCTGTACTCAGACATGTTAAGCTTACGCATGTGCTTTGACTTGTATGCTCTGAATGTTGGGTCATGAGACCCATGTTTCTTTTATCTGGCCCTTCGGAGCCTAATGAATAAATACTCTGAGTCGTAGAGTCTTGTTGTGATGCCATGTTGTATTGCACATATTGAGCATATTGTGTGTATGATTGAAATGCTTGGTATGTGTGGGATCTGACAACCTAGTTGTTTATCCTTGGTAGCCTCTCTTATGGGGAAATGTAGTCTTGTGCTTCCATGAGCCATAGTAGTCCGCTACAGCCCGGTTCACCGGAGTCTTGCTAGCCCAGCACTACTGCTCCGGAACACTTGACTGGCTGGCATGTGATTCACTTCGTTCCTGTGTATGTCCCTTCGGGGAAATGTCACGCGGTGACATCCGGAGTCCTGCCTAGCCTGCTACAGCCCGGTTCACCGGAGTCCTGTTAGCCCAGTGCTACAGCCCGGATTCGCACGCTGCTGACCGACATGCTCGATGTTGATTCATGTATGCATGTCCCCGTAAGTTAGTTCCACTTGGGTTTCATGACTACTCATGTCGTCCCGGGTTCTCTGTCATATGGATGCTAGCGACACTATCATATACGTGAGCCGAAAGGCGCAAACGGTCCCGGGCCATGGTAAGGCGACACCCGTGGGAATACCGTGCGTGAGGCCGCAAAGTGATATGAGGTGTTACTGGCTAGATCGATGTGACATGGAATCGGGGTCCTGACATAAGCCTGAAACTGAGTGCTTCGACTGCAAAGGGAATGCTCACTGGAAGCGCAACTACCCCAAGTATTTGGCGGATAAGAAGGATGGCAAAGTGAACAAAGGTATATTTGATATATATGTTATTGACGTGTACTTTACTAGTGTTCATAGTAACCCCAGGGTATTTGATACCGGTTTAGTTGCTAAGATTACTAACTCGAAACAGGAGTTACAAAATGAATAGAGACTAGTTGAGGGCGAGGTAACGATGTGTGTTGGAAGTGATTCCAAGGTTGATAAGATCACCATCGCATACTCCCTCTACCTTCAGGATTAGTGTTGAACCTAAATAAATGTTATTTGGTGTTTGCGTTGAGCATGAATATGATTAAATCATGTTTATTGCAATACAGTTATTCATTTAAGTCAGAGAATAATTGTTGTTCTGTTTACATGAATAAAACCTTCAATGGTCATACACCCAATGTGAATGGTTTGTTGAATCTCGATCGTGGTTATACACATATTCATAATATTGATGCCAAAAGATGCAAATTTGATATTGTGGCATTGCCATTTAGGTCATATTAGTGTAAAGCGCATGAAGAAACTCCATGTGGATGGACTTTTGGAATCACTTGATTATGAATCATTTGATGCTTGTGAAACATGCCTCATGGGCAAGATGACTAACACTCCGTTCTCCAGAACAATGGAGCGAGCCACTAACTTATTGGAAATAATACATACCGATGTATGCGGTCCGTTGAGTATTGAGGCTCGTGGCGGGTATCGTTATTTTCTAACCTTCACAGTTGATTTGAGAAGATATGGGTACATCTCTACTTAATGAAACACAAGTCTGAGACATTTTTAAAAGTTCAAAGAATTTCAGAGTGAAGTGGAGAATCATTGTAACAAGAAAATAAAGTTTCTGCGATCTGATCGCAGAGGCGAATATTTGAGTTACGAGTTTTGGCCTTCATTTAAAACAATGTGGAATAGTTTCACAACTCACGCCACCTGGAACACCACAGCGTAATGGTGTGTCCGAACGTCGTAACCATACTTTATTAGATATGGTGCGATCTATGATGTCTCTTACCGATTTACCGCTATTGTTTTGGGGGTTATGCATTAGAGACAACTGCATCCACGTTAAATAGGGCACCATCTAAATCCGTTGAGACGACACCGTACGAACTATGGTTTGGCAAGAAACCAAAGCTGTCATTTCTTAAAGTTTGGTGTTGCGATGCTTATGTGAAAATTTTCAAACTGATAATCTCAAACCCAAATCGGAGAAGTGCGCGTCTTCATAGGATACCCAAAAGAAACTGTTGGGTACACCTTCTATCACAGATCGGAAGGCAAGATATTTTGTTGGTAAGAATGGATCCTTTCTAGAGGAGTTTCTCTCGAAAGAAATGAGTGGAGGAAAGTAGAACTTGATGAGGTAATTGTACCTTCTCTCAAATTGGAAAGTAGCTTATCATAGAAATCAGTTCTAGTGATGCCTACACCAACTAGAGAGGAAGCTAATGATAATGATCATGAAACTTCATATCAAGTTACTACCGAACCTCGTAGGTCAACCAGAGCAAGTTCTGAAAGTCATGTTACTTGACCATGAAGAACCTACAAACTATGAGGAAGCTATGATGAGCCTAGATTCCGATAAATGGCTTGAGGCCATGAAATCCGAGATAGGATCCATGTATGAGAACAAAGTGTGGACTTTGGTTGACTTGCCCGATGATCGAAGAGCCATAGAGAATAAATGGATCTTCAAGAAGAAGACTGACGCTGATGGTAATGTTACTGTCTACAAAGCTTGACTTGTTACGAAAGGTTTATTCAACAAGTTCAAGGATTTGACTACAATGAGACCTTCTCACCAGTAGCGATGCTTATGTCTGTCCAAATCATGTTAGCATTTGCCGCATTTTATAATCTGGCAAGTGGACGTCAAAACTGCATTCCTTAATGGATTTCTCAAAGAAGAGTTGTATATGATGAAACCAGAAGGTTTTGTCGATCCTAAAGGTGCTAACAAAGTGTTCAAGCTCTAGCAATCCATTTATGGACTAGTGCAAGCATCTCGGAGTTGGAATATATGCTTTGATAATGTGATCAAAGCATATGGTTTGATACAGACTTTTAGAGAAGCCTATATTTACAAGAAAGTGAGTGGGAGCTCTGTAGAATTTTTGATATTATATGTGGATGACATATTGTTGATCGGGAATGATATAGAATTTCTGGATAGCATAAAAGGATACTTGAATAAGATTTTTTTCAATAAAAGACCTCAGTGAAGCTGCTCATATATTGGGCATCAAGATCTATAGAGATAGATCAAGACGCTTGATAGGACTTTCACAAAGCACATACCTTGACAAGATTTTGAAGGAGTTCAAAATGGATTAGTCAAAGAAAGGGTTCTTACCTGTGTTACAAGGTGTGAAGTTGAGTAAGACTCAAAACCCGACCACGCCAGAATATATAGAGAGAATGAAAGTCATTCCCTATGCCTCAGCCATAGGTTCTATAAATTATGCTATGCTATGTACTAGACCTATTGTGTACCTTACAATGAGTTTGGCAAGGGGGTATGGTAGTGATCCAGGAGTGGATCACTGGACATCGGTTAAAGTTATCCTTAGTTACCTAAGAGGACTAAGGAAATATTTCCCGGTTATGGAGGTGATAAATATAAAGAGTTTGTCGTAAAGAGTTACATTGATGCAAGCTTTGACACTAATCCAGATGACTCTGAGTCTCGATCTGGATACATATTGAAAGTGGGAGCAATTAGCTGGAGTAGCTCCATGCAGAGCATTGTAGACATAGAAAATTTGCGAAATACATATAGATCTGAATGTGGCAGACCCGTTGACTAAACTTCTCTCACAAGCAAAACATGATCACTCTAGTGCAAGTGGGAGACTAAAGGAAATATGCCCTAGAGGCAATAATAAAGTTGTTATTCTATATTTCCTTATATCATGATAAATGTTTATTATTCATGCTAGAATCGTATTAACCGGAAACTTGATACATGTGTGGATACATAGACAAGCTCGTTAATCAAAGATGGTCAAGTTTCCCAACCATAGGCATGTGTTGTCATTTGATGAACGGGATCACATCATTAGGAGAATGATGTGTTGTAAAAGACCCATCCGTTAGCTTAGCATAATGATCGTTAAGTTTTATTGCTATTGCTTTCTTCATGTCATATACATATTCCTTTGACTATGAGATTATGCAACTCCCGGATACCGGAGGAATACCTTGTGTGCTATCAAACGTCACAACGTAACTGGGTGATTATAAGGATGCTCTACAGGTATCTCTGAAGGTGTTTGTTGGGTTGGCATAGATCGAGATTAGGATTTGTCACTCCGAGTATCGGAGAGGTATCTCTGGGCCCTCTCGGTAATGCACATCATAATAATCCTTGCAAGCAATGTGACTAATGAGTTAGTTGCAGGATGATGCATTATGGAACAAGTAAAGATACTTGCCGGTAATGAGATTGAACTAGGTATGGAGATACCGACGATTGAATCTCGGGCAAGTAACATACCGATGACAAAGGGAATAACGTATGTTGTCATTACGATACGACCGATAAAGATCTTCATAGAATATGTGGGAACCAATATGAGCATCCAGGTTCTGTTGTTGGTTATTTACTGGAGAGGTGTCTCGGTCATGTCTACATAGTTCTCGAACCCGTAGGGTCCGCATGCTTAACGTTCGATGACGATTTTGTATTATATGAGTTATGTGATTTGGTGACCGAATGTTGTTCGGAGTCCTAGATGAGATCACGGATATGACGAGGAGTCTCGAAATGGTCGATAGGTAAAGATTCATATATTGGACGATCATATTCGGACACCGGAAGTGTTCCGGGGGTACCAGGTGTATATCAGGTCACCCGAAGGGGTTCCAGGCATCCCCCCGGCAACTACATGGGCCTTAATGGGCCAAGAGGGGGACAGACCAGCCCCCAAGGGGCCGGTGCGCCCCTCCCATATGGGCTGGACTAATTGGAGTAGAAAAGGGGAAGGAGGAAAGGAAAAAGGGAATAGGATTCCCCCTTCCCCCTCTTCCCTTCCTACTCCGTATAGGAATAGCAAAAAGGGGGGAGGCCGAATTGGGAGGACCCCAAGTAGGATTCTGCCTCTCCTCCCCTCCAACCTACATATATGAAGGGGGCACCACTAGAACACACACCAACAATTGTTAGCCGTGTGCGACGCCCCCTCCACAGTTTACGCCACCGGTCATATCTTCGTAGTGCTTAGGCGAAGCCCTGCGCGGATCACATCGCCATCATCATAACCACACCATCATGATGAAGGAACTCTCCCTCGACCATTTGCTGGATCAAGAGTTCGAGGGACATCATCGAGCTGAACGTGTGCAGAACCTGGAGGTGAAGTACGTTCGGTGCTTGATCGGTCGGAACGAGAAGAAGTTCGACTACATCAACTACGTTGTCAAATGCTTCCACTTTCGATCTACGTGGGTACGTGGACACACTCTCCCCCTCTCATTGCTACGCATCTCCTAGATAGGTCTTGCGTGAGCGTAGGAAAATTTTGAAATTGCATGCTACGTTCCTCAACAGCGCCCAGGGGCGTAGGGCGCGCCCCGCACCCTTGTAGGCCCCTCATGACTCCACCGACCTATTTCTTCTACATATATATTATCAAATATTCCCAAGCCAACCAGGAGAGCCATGAAGACACTTTTCCACCGCTGCAACCTTCTGTACCCATGAGATCCCATCTAGGGGCCTTTTCCGGCATCCTGCCGGAGGGGGATTCGATCACTGAGGGCTTCTACATCAACACCATTGCCTCTCCGATGAAGGATGAGTAGTTTACCACAGACCTCTGGGTCCATAGCTAGTAGCTAGATGCCTTCTTTGTCTCTGTTTGATTCTCAATACCATGTTCTCCTTGATGTTCTTGGAGATCTATTCGATGTAATACTCTTTTGCGGTGTGTTTGTCGAGATCCAATGAATTGTGGATTTATGATTAGCTTATCTATGAATATTATTTGAATCTTCTCTGAATTCTTATATGCATGATTTGATATCTTTTCAAGTCTATTCAAACTATCGATTTGGTTTGTCCAACTAGATTGGTTTTTCTTGCAATAGGAGAAGTGCTTAGCTTTGGGTTCAATCTTGCGGTGTCCTTTCCCAGTGACAATAGGGGCAGCAATGCACGTATTGTATTGTTTCCATCGAGGATAACAAGATGGGGTTTTCATCATATTGCTTGAGTTTATCTCTCTACATCATGTCATCTTACTTAATGCGTTACTCTGTTCTTCATGAACGTATTACTCTAGATGCAGGCAGGAGTTGGTTGATGTGTGGAGTAATAGTAGTAGATGCAGGCAGGAGTTGGTCTACTTGATACGGACATGATGCCTATATTCATGATCATTGCCTTAGATATCATCATAAATTTGCGCTTTTCTATCAATTGCTCTGCAGTAATTTGTTCACCCACCATAATATTTTCTATCTTGAGAGAAGCCTCTAGTGAAACCTATGGCCTCCGGGTCTATTTTCCATCATATAATCTTCTACTTTCCATCATATAACTTTCTGATTTACTTTCTTTGCAATCTTTTACTTTCCATTCCATAAACCAAAAATACCAAAAATATTACTTTACCGTTTATCCATCTCTATCAGATCTCACTTTGCAAATAACCGTGAAGGGATTGACAACCCCTTTATCGTGTTGGGTGCAAGTCGGCGACTTGAGCGTTGTCTCCTATTGGATTGATACCTGGGTAATCGGAACTGAGGGAAATACTTACTCTACTTTGCTTCACCACCCTTTCCACTTCAAGGGAAAACCCAACACAAGCTTAAGAAGTAACAAGAAGCCCAAAGCTTGACCCAAGCCTGAAATTGAGTGCTTCTACTGCGAAGGAAATGGTCACTGGAAGTGGAACTGCCCCAAATACTTGGCGGATAAGAAGGATGGCGAAGTGAACAAAGGTATACTTGATATACATGTTATTGATGTGTATTTTACTAGTATTCAAAGTAATCCTTGGGTATTTGATATCGGTTCAGTTGCTAAGATTAGTAACTCAAAATAGGAGTTGCAGAGACTAGTTAAAAGCAAGGTGACGATGTGTGTTGGAAATGATTCCAAGGTTGATATGATCACCATCGCACACTCCCTCTACCTTCGGGATTAGTGTTAAACCTAAATAAATGTTATTTGGTGTTTGCGTTGAGCATGAATATGATTAGGTCATGTTTATTGCAATATGGTTATTCATTTAAGTTAGAGAATAATCACTATTGTAGGAGACTGCTAACGCGACACTACGATCAGAGACCCTTTGCCGAAACAGTGTGCGATGCAATAATCGCAAATGGTGGTGTAAAAACAGTCAAAAAGGTGCGAAATGTTTGCGATGATGTATGCATCAAACATGGTTCAGGTTTTAGTTGCGTGTGCGATGAAGGGCATACGATTAATCCATTCAAACTGTTTGCGATGAGGCAGAACAACAGAAACGGGCAGCCATAACAATGTGTGTGCGATGTGGGACACACGGTTAATCCATTCGAACTGTTTGCAATGAGGTCGAACAACAGAAACGGGCAGCCATACCAATGTGTGTGCGATATACGGCATACGGTTAACTCAGATGAACTGTTTTCGATAAGGGAACATAACAGAAATGGTTCAACTTAACAAGATGTGTGTGATATGCAGCATACAATTCACATGGATAAACTGTTTGCGATGAGCCAAAAGAACACAAACGAGTCGTGTAAACAAGATGTGTGTGATACGTGGCAAACAGCCGACTCGGATGAACTATTTGCGATGAGAAATTACAACACAGACAGTCAATACAGTTACTTCGTGTATGATTCTGTGTGTACAAAAAACTTTGAAAAATGCAAACTAGTTGCTTGCGGTGGCTAGGAGTATCGCACACGATGCGTCTGTGAGTACTCGTGTGCGATGATTAGTATGTTACACATACGTTTCCTTATGTGAACATGTGTGTGAATTTGCAATATGTACAGTTAATATGCAAATGCCTTGTGGACATCAGGCACACGCTTAAACTCAATGAACTGTGTACGATACTAATTTTTTCCATGAAAATTTATGAACTTGGGTAACAAAATTTGAGTAACATATATATAGTGGTTACACTATTCGACAAAAGGAGGGTCTTCGTAGCACGGTTTTGACAACCATATGGTCCATATCTACATACTTAACATAGTAACAACTATCACATTTTAAGAGGCTAAGGGCCAACAACCATATGGTCCATATCTACATACTTAACATATATAGTAACAGCTAGCACATTTTAAGAGGATGAGGGCCAACAAGCACAACTATCCACTAGAAGCAACTTGATCACGGTGACTCAGCATCTCGTCAATGAAAAGGAAGAGCCCTCCTGTGCCTTGGTAGAGCAGGAGTAGAACAGTTTCTCCAATTTTCCAATATGGATGCATTGCCACGAGAAGCGAGAACTTGTTAATTTGAATGGTTACATTTTTGCAGGAAATGCAGTACCTTGCAATCACTTTGGCGTTATTAGCAGGTGCAGGTGTAATTCGACCACGCCGGGAAATCGATCCAGGAACGGCTACAGGGGGCAATTTCTGTTGACATGTAGAATAAAAGACAATTGTAACATATCATTGAAGATATATATAGTTTATGAGCATCAACATTGAAACATGACATTTTACTAGAGCTTTGTGCACACAATTGGTCTTATTCAGTGTGTGCACCATGGGTCTAATTAATCCCATCAAAAATCCAGTGTTTATACGCTGTGCTATCTCTGTCAGATTATCAACAAAGTTTATGACATGCTTCAAGTCTTTCCAGTGAAATTTGGTACGCTTAGTAACATACAGATCGCTTTTCTATGCATCCAACATATCCTTCTTAAAAGGTGGAAAGGTATTATTTATTCAGAACATGGCAGAATAATATATAGTGTGCATAAATTGGTAAACAGAATTTGTTACTGCCTAGGAACGGAGTCAGAATATGATATCACAATTGGTTGCTTAAATAGTGATCAATTGGTTGCTTAAATAGTAATATGACAGCATGGAGAAAGTTGAAAGGACACTAACCTCGATCCGACTTTGATCGGCTGATGACGTTGGGGAAGTAAACATCCATGTTAATTAGACCAGGTTGTGGTGCACGCACTAGAATTTTGTTGCCAGCTTTTAGTTCATAATACTTAGACATTTTTCTCCAAAGGTCCGCATTAAAATAGGAGTGACCATCTTTATCAAGTTTTATGCTAACCATCATTGTAAACCCATGTTGCATTGTCAATATGACATCCTGTGAGTCATCAGCAAAGTAAAGCCCAAGATTTCCTTCTACTCATGTTCTTGCAAAGCAAGGGATGTACTGCTTGAAATGAAAACTAAGATCGTAAATTAGATATATTGAAATAACCGAGCAAGATGCAAATATGGGAGTAACTGATAGAACATATCCATATATAGATGCAAGCAAAGTAAAAAATATATAATTAAAAATAGATAATGTAACAAAGATTTGACGCAAATATATAGATAATGTAGCAACAGACAATATATCTTGACAAATTTAGGCCATGCCGACCATGGTAGGTTGAGATTGAACATATCGACTGCTCCCTGAAGTCATCCGGAATGGTGAGATAGAACTTCGTTTCCGACTGGCCACGACCACAGTTGCTGATTTGTGCTTGCACTGTGCACACATGAATGAACACCCACGAATCAGCTAGAATAAAAATGATGCCATGGCGATTTCCACCCGTTGATTAACAACGACGAATGGATTGCGATAGGAGATGAGTGAATATTTCGCTAATTAAATTGATTACCTTCTCCATGAGAAAAATCCCTAGCCCAATCCCGCAGAAAACCCCAGTCGACCAGAGTCTAGAATGTTAGTGCAGATAGGTGGCAGAAAGCGATGGAGGCGAAATCCGGTGCCGTTTGGAGCACGACCTATGGCCGCCGCCAACAGCCGTCGAGCTTAGGGTGCAGAGTTGTGAAGGAGTCTGCGGCGAGTGAGTGGGGACGAAGTGGGCGAGGGTTTTCTTTTCCTTTTGCATGTGTGAGTGAACACACACGGTTCATAGAGGCGACGAAGATGAACCGTGTGCGATAGTAAATCACCTAGATTGAATGGGAATCCAAATTTCCTTTGTCTTTCATCCATGAGTTTTTTTCTATGATGAACATAAACCATGCTAATCACCATGTTCAAATTTGACACTTTTCCGGGTTCATTTACAATATTTAGGGGATTATGTGCATTTTGTAGGCATTAATGCACGTAATTCAAATTCAAACAATTGGTGCATGAAAGGGTGCACAAGAATGGTTTGGAAAAACCATACTCGTGGTATTTAGTAATTTCTCAAGCCTTTTACAAGGAATGGGCATAGATTTCAATGGAGTCAACCACAAACGTGTCATTTACTGGGTTATCAACTATAGAACAATGAAATATGTGGTTGAAAAACATGACGGCTGGCATGGTGCCATGGTATGGCCTCACCATGCCCTGGTTAAAAGCTGAGAAGGTTTGATTTATGTCGTCATGCAAGCCCTTCATAAATCAAACCATCACCGAGGAAGTTCAATGCTTTCGAGAGGGAAATCACCAAGATTGAAGGGGAATCCAAATTTCTGTCCTAGTTTGTCTTTCAAATTTTTTTTCCAACGATCAACATACCGCCTCAAATGAAACGTGCTCAAATTTGACATTTTTCCGAACTCATTTACCATTTTAGGGGATTGTGTGCATTTTCTAGGCATTAATTATGCACATAGTTCAAATTCAAACAATTGGTGCATGAAAAGGTGCACAGGAACGATCTGGAAACCCATGCTCGTACTATACAAAAAATGAAACACATGGTTGGAAAACATGACGCCTGGTGTGGTGCCATGGTATGGCCTCACCATGACCCTGCTAAAAATTGGAGAATGTTTTCCTTATGTCGTGATGCACGCCTTTCATAAAATGAACCATCATCCGAGGAAGTTTCATGGTTTCGAGGGGGAAATCACCAAGATTGAAGGGGGATCCAAATTTCCTTTGTCCTTTGTCCACGAGTTTTTTTTCTATGATGAGCATACAACCTGCAAATCACCGTGTTCAAATTTGGCACGTTTCCGGGTTCATTTGCCATATTTAGGGGCTTATGTGCATTTCCTAGGCATTAATGCGCATAATTCAAGTGCAAACAATCGATGCATGAAAGGGTCCACAAGAACGACCTAGAAAACCATGCCCGTGCCATTTAGTAAATTCTCATGCCTTTTACAAGGAATGGACAGATATTTCGATGAAATGTGTGGCAATAGTCAACCACAAATGTTTGTTTGTTGTGTTTTCACTATAGAAAAAAATGAAATAAATGCTTAAAAAACATGACGCCTGGCATGGTGCCATGGTATGACCTCATCATGCCCTGGTAAAAATTTGAGAAGGTTTGGCTTATGTCGTCATGCACGCCCTTCATAAATCAAACCTTCACCGAGGAAGTTCCGTGCTTTCGAGAGGGAAAATCCCCAAGATTGAAGGGGAATCCTAATTTCCGTCCTAGTTTGTCATTCAGTTTTTTTCCAACAATCAACATACCGCCTCAAATGCAACGTGTTCAAATTTGACATTTTCCCGGGCTCATTTACAATATTTAGGGGATTATGTGCATTTTCTAGGCATTAATGGACATAATTCAAATTTGAACAATCGATGCATGAAAAGGTGCACAAGAATGGTCTGGAAAACCATTCTCGTGTTATTTACCACATTCTCATGCCTTTTACAAGGAATGGGCAAATATTTCAAGGAAATGTGTGGTAATAGTCAACCATAAACGCGTTGTTTACTCGGTTAACAACTATACAAAAATTGAAGCACATGGTTGGAAAACATGACGCCTGGCTTGGTGCTATGGTATGGCCTCACCATGCCCTGGTAAAATTAGAGAATGTTTTCCTTATTTCGTGATGCACGCCTTTCATAATTTGAACCATCACCGAGGAAGTTTCATGGTTTCAAGGGGAATCACCAAGATTGAAGGGGGGGGGGGTCCAAATTTCCTTTGTCCTTTATCCACAAGTTTTTTTCTACGATGAACATACAACCTGCAAATCACCGTGTTCAAATTTGGCACTTTTCCGGGTTCATTTGCCATATTTAGGGGATTATGTGCATTTCCTAGGCATTAATGCGCATAATTCAAGTTCAAACAATCGATGCATGAAAGGGTCCACAAGAATGGCCTAGAAAACCATGCTCGTGCCATTTAGTAAATTCTCATGCCTTTTACAAGGAATCGACAGATATTTCGATGAAATGTGTCGCAATAGTCAACCACAAATGTTTGTTTGTTGGGTTTTCAACTATAGAAAAAATGAAATAAATACTTAAAAAACATGACGCCTGGCATGGTGCCATGGTATGACCTCATCATGCCCTGGTAAAAATTTGAGAAGGTTTGGCTTATGTCGTCATGCACGCCCTTCATAAATCAAACCATCACCGAGGAAGTTCCATGCTTTCGAGAGGGAAAATCCCCAAGATTGAAGGGGGATCCTAATTTCCGTCCTAGTTTGTCATTCAGTTTTTCTCCAACGATCAACATACCGCCTCAAATGCAACGTGTTCAAATTTGACATTTTCCCGGGCTCATTTACAATATTTAGGGGATTATGTGCATTTTCTAGGCATTAATAGACATAATTCAAATTCGAATAATCGATGCATGAAAAGGTGCACAAGAACGGTCTAGAAAACCATGCTCGTGTTATTTACCACATTCTCATGCCTTTTATAAGGAATGGGCAGATATTTCAAGGAAATGTGTGGCAATAGTCAGCCATAAACACGTCGTTTACTCAGTTAACAACTATACAAAAAATGAAACACATGGTTGGAAAACATGACGCCTGGCTTGGTGCTATGGTATGGCCTCACCATGCCCTGGTAAAAATTAGAGAATGTTTTCCTTATTTCGTGATGCACGCCTTTCATAATTTGAACCATCACCGAGGAAGTTTCATGGTTTCAAGGGGGAATCACCAAGATTGAAGGGGGGGGGGTCCAAATTTCCTTTGTCCTTTGTCCATGAGTTTTTTCTACGATGAACATACAACCTGCAAATCACCTTGTTCAAATTTGGCACATTTCCGGGTTCATTTGCCATATTTAGGGGATTATGTGCATTTCCTAGGCATTAATACGCATAATTCAAGTTCAAACAATCGATGCATGAAAGGGTCCACAAGAACGGCCTAGAAAACCATGCTCGTGCCATTTAGTAAATTCTCATGCCTTTTACAAGGAATGGACAGATATTTCGATAAATTGTGTGGCAATAGTCAACCACAAATATCTGTTTGTTGGGTTTTCAACTATAAAAAATGAAATAAATGCTTAAAAACATTACGCCTGGCATGGTGCCATGGTATGACCTCACCATGCCTTGGTAAAAATTTGAGAAGGTTTGGCTTATGTTCTTATGCACGCCCTTCATAAATCGAACCATCACCGAGGAAGTTCCATGCTTTCGAAAGGGAAATCCTCAAGATTGAAGGGAAATCCAAATTTTCTTTGTTCTTTGCCCTGGAGTTTTTTCTACGACGAACATACACCCTGCAAATCACCGTGTTCAAATTTGGCATTTTCCGGCTCATTTACCATACTTAGGGGCTTATGTGCATTTTCTAGGCATTTAGCGCATATAAATCCAATCCAACTACAGGTGCACGGGTGTGATGTGAGGGACATGGATTGCTGTTCGATCGCAGCGCATCCAACGGTGCACACACGCGATCTGCTGGGGTTCCGACCAATCATAATGCAACACACAATAGATAGGCTCAGCGCACACTATTTCCGGAAGCGACGAAGATGAACCGTGTGCGATAATGAACGAGCAAAATTGTAAGGGAAGCCAAATTTCTGTTGTCGTTTGTGGTTGAGCTCTTGAATACCACCGCACTATACAGCAGCTCGTACCCTCCATCCCAGAGCTCTCTCCAGGCGTCGTCCATGGCACCGCGGCACACAGTAATTGGTAAGGAAGCGATGGCATCCCGTCGCGCCGTGATCCTTGCCGCCCGCGACTGTGCACATGGTAAGGAAGCAATGGAATCTCGCCGCGCCGAGTTCATCGCCGCCGGCGGCCAAACAGTTACATGGGCAGACTTTGAGGCTGCCATGGCCGAATGGGTGGTGGATCTAGAGGTGGCCAAAGCCGCACAAAAGGAGCGGAAAAGGCAGAAAGCAGTCAAGAAAAGAGAGTCCCGCCGCCGCAAAAAAAGAGGCCGCACGCCATGATGAGGAGAGCTTGGCAGAGATTGAAGCACAGTGGGCTGCCACCTACAAGGCCGGGAAGGAGAACACCGACATCTGACCAGCATGCCCTGATGGCAACATGTGAGAAGTAGTTTAAGTTTGTAGTATTAGAGCACATTATCAGTAGTACTTTAAGTTTCTAGTATTAACGTACAATGTCGGTAAGAGCATCCTTTGAGGGCTTTGAGCGTTGATTAGCATGTGTGCCCGTGTGCGTTTTTTTGCGTTAATCATTAGAAGATCACAAAACACACGGTTTTTATGCCGTACCCATCTGCGTTTTTTGCGTTAATGACCATAAGTCAGTTACCTGTGCGATATTTCCTAATAAACCAGGCATACCATTGACCAAAAAATCAAGTACACGTGTACATTTTTTTGGAGATGGGATCTGCCAACTTTCTTTTTTCTCGCACACGAGTATTTTACGCGCTTCGTCTGTGTTGTGTGTTTCCCCCGCCCAAGTTTCAAATTTCGCACCAAAATTTTCATTAGGCACGCGATTTCAGAATTTATTCCTCCAACCACATCCCCTTCCCCTCAGTATCCCCCCTCGCACCTCCCCCTACCGGCATATCAAACCGCCGCCGCCGGAACCACGACTTCAACCACATCTACGTTCTACTCAGATCCAATCAGGTAACCCACCGATCTCTATCACGTCCCCGGCCTGATTGCTTAAATGGCGCCTGCGAAACATCCTCATGCCTCCAAATCTCCCCCACCAGGAGCTGATGGCGGTCCATGGCATGATGGCCGATGTGTGTGTTGACCCGGAGGAACACCTCGATCGCCTCCGCCACCACCGTCGACATGGTGCAGGCGATGGCCCAGATGAAGCCCCCCAGCGACTACCCCCCAGGACTTAACAGGTAAGATCTGACCAGCTAAATCTTACCAATACCACTTGCAACGGCTGTGATTTGTACGGTTGATGTATTAAGCATGTTCGTGCCTTGTTTATTTCAGTACTACACACTGTGTGATGTACAAATATTACCGTGTCCAGCTCAATTTCACCAATACCAGCAACAAACTTACAAAACATGACTCGGGATATCACTAGAGATGCTGCCCATTTGCTATTTTTAGTGGATGCTAACCCTGTTGCACTTAACATGCCTGCCCATGTACTTACGCAGGGTCATAACGGCCGATGCTTTTGTTTGCCGTCGAGGTGAGCTGCATCCCATGTCTTACAGTATTTCACATAATTTGTGCAATTGCAGTTTAACTTCTACACATTTACTGGTTGTCTGTAGGTACACATGTCAGTGGCACTGATCCATGCTTCGACCCGGAGGAACAGCTCGCCTCTGCCGTCGCTGACTTTGGGCGAGCTCTGGCCAAGATGAAGTGCCCCAGCAACTACCTCTCAGGACTTACCAAGTATGTACTCACCAGTTTAATCTTACCAATACCAGTTGCAATTAATGGCTATGTTTTGTACGGTCGATGTATTAAGCATGTTCTAGTAAACATGCCTAACATGTTTTTGCTACTATTCCTACCTTTTTATAGACATCTAGGACATTCTCTGCTCAGGCAGCACCCGCATTGTGATGTTTAACTATGCCGATTGCATTTTTATCAGTACCGGTTTCAATGTCTATTAAGACTGTTGCAATTAACAGTTGAATCCATTTTTAAACAGTTGCATTTCAATGGCTACAAACTTACAAAACATGACTTAGGATGTTGTTAAGCCTGTTGCAATTAACAGTTGTATCCATTTTTTAATCTATCCATTTGCTACCATGCTACTCTCTGCAATGAAGATATACTAGAGATGCTGCCCCATTTGCTATTTTTGGTGGATGCTAACCCTGTTGTACTTAACATGCTTGTCCATGTACTTATCCAGGGTCATAACGACCGATGCTATTGTTTGCCGTCAAGGTTAGCTGCATCCCATGTCTTACAGTATTTCACATCTTACAGTATTTCACATCATTTGTGCAATTGCAGTTTAACTTCTACCATTTACTGGTTGCCTGTAGGTACATATGTCAGTGACACTGATCCATGCTTCGACCCGGAGGAACAGCTCACCTCCGCCGCCGCTGACTTTGGGCGGGCTCTAGCCAAGATGAAGTGCCACAACAACTACCTCTCAGGACTTACCAAGTATGTACCCACCAGTTCAATCTTACCAATACCAGTTGCAATTAATGGCTATGTTTTGTACTGTAGATGTATTAACAATGTTGTAGTAAACATGCCTAACACGTTTGAGCTATTTTCCCTACCTTTTTGTAGACAATTGGGCCATTATCTGCTCTGGCAGCACCTGCCCTGTGATGTTTAACTCTACCAATTGCATTTTTATCAGTACCGGTTTCAATGGCCATTAAGCATGTTCAATTAATAGTTGTATCCATTTTTAAAGAGTTGTATTTAGATGGCTACAAACTTACAAAACATGAATTAGGATGTTGTTAAGCATGTTGCAATTAACAATTGTATCCATTTTTTAATCCGTCCCTTTTGCTACCGTGCTACTCTTTCGAAATGAAGATATCACTACAGTTGTTGTCGGTATATTACCATTTGCTATTTTTGGTGGATGTTAACCCTGTTGTAGTTAACATTGGCTTTCCATGTACTTACATAGGGCTACAATGGGCGATGTTGTTGTTTGCCGTCGAGGTTAGTTGCATCACATGTCTTATACACCATCTATTCCTAAATATAAGTATTTTTAGAGATTCCAATATAGACTACATAAGGAGAAAAATGAGTGAATCTAGATTCTAATCTAAACTATATCTATAATTCTATATACATCCGTATGTAGTTCATATTGAAATCTCAAAAAAATACGTGTACTTAGGAACATAGGTAGTTGTATTTTACATCATTTGTGCAATCTCAGTTTAGCTTCTAACATTTACTGGTTGCTTGTAGGTACATATATGAGTGGTACTGATCCACCCTTCGATCCCTTTTGCATATGGGGCAATGAGATATTCATGAACAAGCGTCAAGTGAGGAAACTAAGAAAGATTGTTAGGCGAAAGAAACGGGTGATTGGAATGAAGCTCTTTATTTACACTTTGTCGAAGACAATAGTGAACTTTAGGATGGTAAGTAATGTGTTGCCTTTTCCCCCTGCCCACAACAAGTTACTCTATTAGACCTCAGTATCTGATATTTTTCTCTTTTCAGTGGTTTTTGAAGCTATTTACTGATGATTACCTTGAAAACTACATGACCGGAGTGGGGGCAACTAAAGTTAAAGTATATAATTCATGCTACCATGATAATGTTCTAGAAGTCTTCCTGAAGGCGGTGAAGGATGGGCGGACGATCGTCACAAGGGGTTGGACAAAAGTGGTTCGTGCCTATGGCATGCAGGAAGGCACATTATGGGCATTTCGCTTCTTCAACACCGTCGGCAGTCAAAATGATTTACATTTGTCTCTTCACCTTTACCGCCATTAAATACTGCGGTTCATCATAGTTAATTGCTGTCTAATCCTGTAATTACTGAACATATTGTACTGGCAATTTTATTTATGGATTCGTTGTTGAACCATTGTGCTGAGTATTTGAATTGCACGTTTCGTATTTCAAAATTTCCGATTAGAATAATAAATTACAAGCAAAAATAAAAATAGAACAGACGATCATGGACCTTTGCAAACGGTTCTAGCAGTAAAAGCACTTGCGATGGATAGCCCAATGCCACACAGTTTTCTACATCAAATCGTGTATGATGTAGCTAATGAAAGCAAACAGTTAACCAAAGTGGTACGGTAATCTTGACCTGGAAATCATGTTATTAGACCATGGCAAACCTACGAACTATGAAGAAGCTATGATGAGCCTAGATTCTGGTAAATGGCTTGAGGCCATAAAATTTGAGATAGGATCCATGTATGAGAACAAAGTGTGGACTTTGGTGGATTTGCCCGATGATTGTCAAGCCATTGAGAATAAATGGATCTTCAAGAAAAGACTGACGCTAATAGTAATGTCGTTATCTACAAAGATTGACTTATCGCAAAAGGTTTTCAACAAGTTCAAGGAGTTGACTACGACGAGACTTTCTCACCCGTAGTGATGCTTAAGTCTGTCCGAATCATGTTAGCAATTGCCATATTTTATGATTATAAAATCTAGCAAATGGACGTCAAAACTGCATTCCTTAATGGATATCTTAAAGAAGAGTTTTATATGATGCAACCAGAAGGTTTTGTCGATCCTAATGGTGCTAACAAAGTGTGCAAGCTCCAGTGATCCATATATGGACTGGTGCAAGCATCTCAGAGTTGGAATATACGCTTTAATGAGGTGATCAAAGCATATGGTTTTATACAGACTTACGATGAAGCCTGTATTTACAAGAAAGTGAGTGGGAGATTTGTAGTATTTCTGATATTATATGTGGATGACATATTGTTTATTGGAAATGATATAGAATTTCTGGATAGCATAAAAGGATACTTGAATAATGATTCGGTGAAGCTACTTACATATTAATCATCAAGATCTATAGGGATAGATGAAGACGCTTAATAGAACTTTCACAAAACACATACCTTGATAATATTTGAAGAAGTTCGAAGTGGTTCAGTCCAAGAAGGGGTTCTTGCCTGTATTACAAGGTGTGAAGTTAAGTAAGAATCAAAACCTGACCATGGCAGAAGATAGAAAGAGAATGAAAGTCATTCCCTATGCCTCAGCCATAGGTTTTATAAAGTATGCCATGTTGTGTATCAGACCTATTGTGTACCTTGCCATGAGTTTGTCAAGGGGTTACCATAGTGATCCAAGAGTAGATCACTCGACAGTGGTCAAAATTATCCTTAGTTACCTAAGAGAACTAAGGAAATATTTCTCGGTTATGGAGGTGATAAAGAGTTTGTCGTAAAGAGTTACGTCGATGTAAGCTTTGACACTGATCTAGATGACTCTATGTCTCAATATGGATACGTATTGAACATGGGAGCAATTAGCAAGGGTAGCTCCATGCAGAACATTGTAGACATAGAATTTGCAAAATACATATGGATTTGAATTTGGCAGACCCATTGACTAAACATCTCTCACCAGCAAAACATGATCACACCTTAGTGCTCTTTTGAGTGTTAATCACATGGCGATGTGAACTAGATTATTGACTCTAGTAAACTCTTCGGGTGTTAGTCACATGGCGATGTGAACTATGGGTGTTAATCACATGACAACGTGAACTAGATTATTGACTCTAGTGCAAGTGGGAGACTGAAGGAAATATGCCCTAGAGGCAATAATAAAGTTGTTATTTTATATTTCCTTATTCATGATAAAGGTTTATTATTCATGCTAGAATTGTAGTGATCGGAAACTTAAATACATGTGTGAATACATAAACAAATAATGTGTCCCTAGTGAGTCTCTACAAGACTAGCTCATTGATCAAAGATGGTTAAGTTTTCCTAACCATAGACATGTGTTGTCATTTGATAACGGGGTCACATCATTAGGAGAATGATGTGATGGATAAGACCCATCCATTAGCTTAGCATACGATCGTTCTGTTTATTGCTACTGCTTTCTTAATGTCAAATACAAGTTCCTTGGACCATGAGATCATGCAACTCTCGGATACCGGAGGAATACCTTGTGTGGTATCAAACGTCACAACACAACTGGGTGATCATAAAGATGCTCTACAGGTATCTCCGAAGGTGTCAGTTGAGTTGGCGTGAATCAAGATTGGGATTTGTCACTCCATGTATCGGAGAGGTATCTCTGGGCCCTCTCAATAATACACATCACAAGAAGCTTGCAAGCAAAGTGACTAAGGAGTTAGTTGTAAGATGATGTATTACGAAATGAGTAAAGAGACTTGCCAGTAGTGAGATTAAACTAAGTATAGAGATACCGACGATCGAATTTCGGGCAAGTAACATACGAATACATCTCCAATGTATCTACTTTTCAAAACACTTTTGACCTTGTTTTGGACTCTAACTTGCATGATTTGAATGGAACTAACCCGGACTGACCATGTTTTCAGCAGAATTGCCATGGTGTTATTTTTGTGTAGGAATAAAAGTTCTCAGAATGACCTGAAAATTCACGGAGACACGTTTTGTAATTTATAAAAAATACTGGCGAAAGAATCAGCATCTGGGGGCCCACACCCTGTCCACGAGGGTGCAGGGCGCGTCCCCTTCCTCCTGGCCCCCCTGAGAATCCATCGACCTCAACTCCAACTCCATATATTCACGTTCGGGGAGAAAAAAATAGAAGAGAAGGATTCATCACGTTTTACAATACGGAGCCGCCACCAAGTCCGAATCTCTCTCGGGGGGGTGGGGGGGCTGATCTGGAGTCCGTTCGGGGCTCTGGAGAGGGGAATCCGTCGCCATTGTCGTCATCAACCTTCCTCCATCACCAATTTCATTATGCTCACTGCCGTGCGAGTAATTCCATCGTAGGCTTGCCGGACAGTGATGGGTTGGATGAGATTTATCATGTAATCGAGTTAGTTTTATTAGGGTTTGATCCCTAGTATCCATTATGTTCTAAGATTGATGTTCCTATGACTTTGCTATGCTTAATGCTTCTCACTAGTGCCTGAGTGCCATGATTTCAGATCTAAACCTATTATATTTTCATGAATATATGTGAGGTTTTGATCCTATCTTGCAAGTCAATAGTCACCAACTATGTGTTATGATCCGGTAACCCCGAAGTGACAATAATCGGGACCACTCCCGGTGATGACCGTAGTTTGAGGAGTTCATGTATTCACTAAGTGTTAATGCTTTGGGCCGATACTCTATTAAAAGGAGGCCTTAATATCCCTTAGTTTCCAATAGGACCCCGCTGCCATGGGAGGGTAGGACAAAAGATGCCATGCAAGTTCTTTTCCATAAGCACGTATGACTATATTTGGTATACATGCCTACATTACATTGATGAACTGGAGCTAGTTTTGTGTCACCCTATGTTATAACTATTGCATGAGGAATCGCATCCGACATAATTATCCATCACTGATCCATTGCCTATGAGCTTTTCACATATTGATCTTTGCTTAGTTACTTTTTCATTGCCACTGTTACGATTGCTACAAAAACTACTACTGTTACTTTTGCCACCGTTACCGTAACTTCCATATTACTTTGCTACTAAATACTTTGCTGTAGATATTAAGTCTTTCAGGTGCGGTTGAATTGACAACTCAATTGTTAATACTTGATAATATTCTTTGGCTCCCCTTGTGTCGAATCAATAAATTTAGGTTGAATACTCTAGCCTCGAAAACTGTTGCGATCCCCTATACTTGTGGGTTATCAAGACCATTTTCTGGCGTCGTTATCGGGGAGCATAGATCTATTGTTTGAGTCACTTGGGACTTATATCTGTTGATCACTATGAGGAACTTGAAAGATGAAAGAACCAAGATTTTTCCCTCAACTACGAGGGGAGGTAAGGAATTGCCATCTAGCTCTGCACTTGATTCACCTTCTGTTTTGAGTAAACTTGCAACACCTAAACCTACTCCTGCTATTGATTCTAATATGCCGCATGTTATTGATGATTCCACTTCTGCTATGCATGATGCTTATGATGAAACTACTTCTATGCTTGATAATACTGTGCCATTAGGTGAATTTCTGGATGAACAACTTGCTAGGGTTAGAGAGAATGAAATTATTGAAACTAATAATATTGATGAAAGTGATGATGAAGATTCCCCCCTAGATATGAATTGCCTGATGTGCCTGACGGTTATGTTATGGGTGAAGAAACTGCTAGAGATCTTTTTGCTTGCAAAGATAGATATGATCTTAAGAAACTGTTAGCTAAGATGAAAGAAAAGTCTTTGAATGCTAGAATGAAATATGACCCTTGTTGGGGATATGACTATCAGTTATGACCCACCCAGGAGGGGTCGGGTCAGCCCCAACGGCGGGTTACACAAGAAGCCCAGTAAACATTAAGATGATAGTTTATCAAATATTATAGAAGGCCCAAAAACCTAGTGGCGGCTTAAGGCCCAATATTACAAACCGTTGTATGTAAGGAAAGACTTGTAAAGAAAGGCATGTAAAGGAAGTCACCGAGCCGGACACGATTATGAGCCGGCCAGGACTCTGTAGGCCACTAGGCGTCAACCTGTGTATATAAGGGGATGACCCGGTGGCGGCTTAGGGCAAGAAACAAAAGATCAATAACCAAGCCGGCGAGTTGAGTCTCTTGGTGATTGAAACCCCAGCAATACCAACACAACTAGACATAAGCTTTTACCTTCATCGTAAGGGGCCGAACTAGTATAAAACCTCTCGTGTCCTTTGTCCCGATTAACCCCTTTAAGCTTCTAGTTGCGATGGCCCTACGACTAAAGTCCTTTCTCTAGGACATCTGCCGTGACAATTCCACGACAGTTGGCGCCCATCGTGGGGCCAGCGCACGGTGGATTTGAGTTCTTGAAGGGCAACATCGTAGGGCTCAAGGGATACGCTGTGGGCCGGATGACCAAGAGTCATTGCGGCAAGCTCTACATCGACGACGAAGGCTGGGGCCCCGAGGCCGACTCGATTGAGTACGGGTACCGGGTCCCCTTCGGCGGAATTCACGTCTTCATCGGCCGGATCAGCGAGTCAGGCCCTGAGTCGGACGTCCACACCAACCTCATTGAAACGGCTCAGCGCGCAAGGATCACCCGTGTTCAATCTGTCGTGAAGCATGCCTTTGTAAGTTGCGTCCATGGCGGTGAATACTCTGAAGGATCGGTGGAGGGCGGTGATATGGCCGTCTATTCTGACACTGCATCATCAATGTACGAGACAGACTCTTTGTACCAGCTTCAGGATGGCATGCTCGGGGGCTATTCTGATGGCAGCAGTATTCCGGATCCCCTTGAGCCACCGAATTGGACCAGAGTCTTCATGGCAGGGACACAGCCCGGCCAGAACTCCACAGCAACGGCGGCGACAGCTACTGGGTCGGCCGCGGCCGGGTCAGAAGACCCCGCACGCCCCCCGGCTCAGATTCTAATGGACCTCATGGATAAACTGACGACTCTGTTGACTGTTGTGGTAGAGCCTGTGAATAAAGCCCAACATGACGCAGAGGTGGCATGCGTACGTGAAGAGATGGTGTAAGCTAAGGAAAATCTGGCCACAGAGGAAGTCAGGATGGCAGCGGAACGGGTGGCTCTGGACGTTCGTGCTCAACAGCTTCAAGCAGAGATCTTCTGACTCTCGGTGGATTTGAATGCGTCAAACGAGGTCATGAGGAGAAGGCATCAGAAAACTCAGTCATCTCTACCTCTAATGCTTGATCCTAGGAACCTATTCCATACACCCGGAGCTGGGGGAAGCAACCCGCCGGAGGCACACCGGATCATGACACCCGGCGCGCCAGTCCAGCCGCGTGCCATGGAACCACCTCATAGCGTTACCGCTTCGCCTCATTACGTACAAACACCGTCGGGTCACTTCTCCAACCCCTTGGAAAACCTCATCGCAGCGTCGGCTCGCTTGGCGGCTCTCCCAATGGAAGGTGACTCACCGGTGGTGGTCGAAATGCGGAGGATAAGAGAACTTCTTCAAACAGCTCTAGCACAGCAGGATGCGTACTCCTACAGTCGAGACATGATCCATTCAACTCCTCGCGCAAGCCGGAGCCCGAACTACAGTAGGCATATGGAATCCGCAGACATGTCAAGCAATGCTCAACGCCGCAATCGGCCACACAGGCATGAGCCGGTGCGGGCTGGATCCCTTAACTTGGCAGATCAGGAGAGGATTTGACAAGAGGCGGAACAAGCAGTTCAACTGGCAGCAGATCAGGCGGTTCATCAAACTTTTCTGGCTTATCCAGCAGCATCGGTCGAGGAAGGAGTGGCCACGAGAACCGGAGGCGTCCCTTGCTTGGTGCCGGCCATACGTAATGAGCGTTTGCCCAAGGACTTTAAAGGGCCTCGTAAGGTGCCTAATTATACGGCTGACTTACAGCATGGGGCTTGGATTGAGAGTTATGAGATGGTTATGGAGTTGTTAGAGGTCAGCGACACAACAATGGCTAAGTATTTCACCATGATGTTGGATGGAATAGCTCGTATTTGGTTGAAGGGGTTGCCATCCAATTCGATCGGCTCATGGGCGGAGTTGAAGGCCCGGTTCATCCAGAACTTCAAAGACACATGTAAGCAGCCTATGTCGATTGTGTACCTGACTAATTGTAAGCATGAGGACGGCGAGTCTACGACCCATTGGGTGCGCCGGGTCAAGGAGATAATACATTCGTTTGATAAGATGGATGCCAGCTCAACAGTCTTGATGTTGGAGAAAAATTGCCGTTTTGAACCTCTGAAGCAGAAGTTGGGGCGGCTCAAACGTGATTGCAATGACATGGGCCAATTGATGGCGGCTCTCGTCAAGTATGCTGATTCTGACAGTACCAAGGACCCGGTGTCTGATGAAGAAAAGACAGCAAAGGGAAAGAAGAACGGCAATGGCAAGGGTCACCAGCATAACCCGGCAAATCAAGGAGGTAATAAACGTAAGGCTGACTAGTTTGTTGCTAACACCAATGCACAGGGCGGAAATCAATGGCGCAAGGGCAGACAACCCCCTCGGTCGGGCGGGTCAGGTCCCACCCTTGAGCAACTATTGAATGAACCTTGTCCAAGGCACGACACCCGGGAGAAGCCACCCACCCACCTGTGGAAAGATTGTACGATCATGAAGGCATTTAAAAATTCAAACACGTTTGATGGAGGTCACGGCCCAGGTGGCGGTTCAGGCGGAGGCAGTTTCCAAGGCCCGGGCGCCGGTTCAGGTGGAGGAGGATTTCACGGTCAGAGCCATCCTGGTAACCAAGGAGGATATAATCCACAACCCAGCCAAGGTAATCATCAGCAATAGTCCGGATATCAGAGCAACCCAAACAACTAAATAGTGGGCAATACCATGTATTCACCACTAGTTTATGTAAGAGGGACCAGAAGCTTCACAAGAGGGTCGTCAATGCCGTTGAGCCGGCGATTCCACGTTACTTACGTTGGTCAGAGCAGCCTATTGTGTGGAGCAGAGAGGATCACCCACCCCGTGTCGATAATCCGGGTTACTTGGCTTGGGTAGTGGCGCCTCAGGTTGGTGGATACAAATTCACTAAGGTACTCATGGATGGAGGCAGCAGCATCAACATCCTCTACTATGAGACGTTCCGCCGGATGGGGTTGACTGATAAGAGTCTTAAACAATCCAACACTGTTTTTCACGGTGTGGTTCCTGGCAAGTCGGCGTACCCAGTGGGTAAGATTGAACTGGAAGTAGCCTTTGGGGATGAGTATGACTCCAGAGCAGAAAAATTAACCTTTGAGGTGGTTAAGATCAAAAGCCCATATCATGCTCTGTTTGGACGGCCGGCTTATGCCAAGTTCATGGCTTGGCCGTGTTATGTATATTTGTAGCTCAAGATGCCGGGCTATAAGGGCACCATCACAGTACATGGGAGCCGGAAACTAGCTTTGGAGTGTGAAGAAGGTGATGCTACCTATGCTGAATCTGTTTGTGCAACAGAGGAGTTAAAGTTTTACAAGGATCATGTTGACCCGGCAGAGATGACGTCATTAAAGAAACCAACAACAGAGCATGAGCCGGTTTTGAAATTCAAATCCGCTGATGACACCAAGATGGTTGACTTTGTGCCTGGCGACTCATCCAAGCAGTTCATCATCAGTGCAAACTTGGATCCAAAATAGGAAAGCGCGCTCATCGAGTTCATCCATGAGAACCGGGACATCTTTGCATGGAAACCTTCAGACATGCCAGGTGTCCCGAGGGAACTCGCTGAGCACACTCTCAACATTGATCCAAAGTTTAAACCCATCAGACAGTTTCTCCAACGGTTCAATGAAGAAAGGTGCAAGGCCATTGGAGAAGAGGTGGCCCGGCTCTTGGCGGCCGGGTTCATTGTAGAAGTATTTCACCTAGAGTAGTTAGCCAACCCAGTGCTTGTACTAAAAAAGAATGGCACCTGGCGTATGTGTGTGGATTACACCGATCTGAACAAGGCTTGTCTGACTGATCCTTTTGCCTTCCCCCGTATTGATCAGATCATCGATGCTACGGCGGGTTGCGCACGTATGAGTTTCTTGGATGCTTATTCAGGTTATCATCAGATCAAGATGACAGTCAAAGATCAGGAGAGGATGGCTTTTATCACTCCTTTTGGAGCTTTCTGCTATGTGTCTATGCCTTTTGGGCTTAAGAGTGCCCAGATGACTTACCAACGGTGTATGCAGAATTGTCTTCGTGATCAGATTGGGCATAATGTTCATGCTTATGTGGATGATATAGTGGTAAAATCCAGAAAAGAGGAAACCTTGGTCGCAGATCTGAAAGAAACCTTCGATAATCTCTAGGTCTACAAAATGATGCTTAACCCGGCTAAGTGTGTTTTTGGAGTCCCACCTAGCAAGCTCTTGGGTTTTTTGGTGTCCAACCGAGGTATTGAAGCTAACCCGGAGAAAATCAAGGCAATTACATCCCTGGCCAAACCTACATGCATCAACGACGTTCAATGGCTG
Organism: Triticum dicoccoides; assembly: GCF_002162155.2. Lineage (NCBI taxonomy): Eukaryota > Viridiplantae > Streptophyta > Magnoliopsida > Poales > Poaceae > Triticum > Triticum dicoccoides. The sequence goes on along the minus strand of NC_041390.1, from coordinate 156,789,522 downwards.
GCGGGTCGTGTTGCTGCTTTGAGCCGGTTCATAAGCCGGCTAGGGGAGAAGGCGATGCCTTTGTATCAGATGATGAAGAAAACAGATAATTTTGTTTGGAGCAATGCTGCAAACTCTGCTTTTGAAAATCTAAAAACACAGCTTGCTGAGTCGCCTGTCCTTGCGGCTCCAATTGAAAAAGAGCCGTTGTTGTTATACGTAGCTGCCAATTCACGAGCTGTTAGTGTGGCAATTGTGGTGGAGCGCAAGGAGGTTGGCAAAGAACATCCGGTTCAATGGCCGGTTTACTACATCAGTGAGGTATTAATAGAATCCAAACAACGCTATCCACATTGGTAGAAGCTGGTGTATGGGGTGTTCATGGCGAGCCGGAAACTTAAACATTATTTTCAGGGCCACCCAATCACTGTGGTTAGCTCTGCTCCCTTAGGAGACATCATTCAAAACAGAGAAGCCACTGGATGAATCGCCAAGTGGGCCATTGAGCTTGGATCCCATGGATTGAAGTACTGCGATCAAGTCTCAAGCACTGGTTCATTTTATCAATGACTGGACCAAAATGCAGATGCCAGAAGAGAAACCAGACAACACATATTGGACTATTCATTTTGATGGATCCAGACAGTTGGAAGGCTCGGGGGCTGGAGTTGTTTTAACCTCCCCTTGAGGTGACAAATTTTGTTATGTGCTACGGCTGATGTTTCATTGCACTAACAACGCAGCAGAGTATGAAGACTTGCTCCATGGTCTTCGAGTGGCCAAAGAGATGAGCCTGAGCCGGGTCAGGTGTCTTGGCGACTCGGACTTAGTGGCTCAACAGGTATCAGTCAAGTGGGATTCCAAAGACCCTCTCATGTCGGCTTATCGCCGTGAAGTTGATGCGGTTGCAGGACATTTCAAAGGATATCAGGTGGAGCATATTGACCGAAGGAAGAACGAAGCAGCTGATGCTCTAAGCCGGTTGGGATCTCAGCGTAAGCCGGTACCACCTAACACTTTTTTGGATGTCTTGCATAACCCGTCTGTTAAGTTGCCCACAGAAGAAGATCTAGTTGTACCTGACCCGGAGGCACAGTGGGTGGCGGCTCTTCATGTCATCCCAGATTGGACAGTGCCATTCTTGGCTTACATGACCCGGGGCGAGTTGCCAGCGGATGAGACCCTGGCTCGACAGATAACCCGGCGGTCTAAGTCAATGACGATTTCTGATGGAGAATTATACCATCGCAGCGTCTCTGGAGTGTTTCAGCGGTGTGTTTCCCCTGAAAAAGGCCAAGAAATACTTCGTGAGATCCATGAAGGCGATTGCGGTGATCACGCCGGGTCAAAATCTCTGGTGGCCAAGGCTTTTCGTCACGGTTTTTACTGGTTGACGGCTCACGCTGATGCGGAGGATCTGGTCAGCAGATGTGCCAGCTCAAGAACTCCGGATGATTCCAATCACTTGGCCGTTTGCAGTCTGTGGGCTTGACATGGTGGGACCTTTCAAAAGGTCTAAGGATAAAAAGACACATCTTTTAGTGGCAGTTGATAAATTCACAAAGTGGGTTGAGGCAGAGCCGGTGAGTAAGTGTGATGCGACCATGGCGGTTCAGTTCATGAAAAAGGTGATCTTCCGTTTTGGTTTTCCACACAGCATTATCACTGACAATGGCACTAATCTGTCCCAAGGGGCTATGGAGGAGTTTTGTCAATGTGAGCATATCCGGCTTGATGTTTCTTCTGTAGCTCATCCTCAGTCCAATGGTCAAGCTAAGAGAGCGAATCAGGAAATTTTAAAAGGTCTCAAGCCCCGGCTTATGGTTCCCTTGCAGCGCACGTCGGGTTGCTGGGTAGAGGAATTACCCTCAGTGCTGTGGAGTATCAACACCACACCGAATAGGTCCACAGGTTACACACCTTTCTTCATGGTGTATGGTACAGAAGCAGTGCTGCCTAGTGACATCCGTCATGACTCGCCCCGTGTGGCGGCTTATGTTGAAGCTAATAATGAACAAGCCATACAAGATGCACTTGACTTGTTAGATGAGGAACGAGACTTAGCAGCAGCTCGATCAGTAATTTATCAACAGGACCTGCGCCGTTATCACAGCCGCCGGGTTAAGACCAGGACTTTTCAGGAAGGTGACCTGGTGCTCCGGCTCATCCAGGATCTGTCAGATGCACACAAGTTATCCCCACCTTGGGAAGGACCTTTTCTGGTCAGCAAGAACTTAAACAACGGGTCATATTACCTCATTGACGTTCAAGAGCATAAAGACTCAGGTAAGTCGGAGGAAGAGACCCGCCGGCCGTGGAACATTGCTCAACTTCGGCCATACTACACCTGAGCCACCGGCTCTCATCATGTACATACTTTAACATTGTATATACCATGACAAGTAATAAAGCAGGACCATCGGTCTCTTTTCTTTTCAAAAGATTACGTATCTTTGTTATGTTTTATTTTCAACTGACTATTAAGGAGCTGATCATATTTGAATCAAGTCTAACCTTTTTTGGTCCAGCTTATGATCGTATTCGAATCTAGCTGTAATATCATGGTCACTTGGGGGCATCCTGTTCAAACATAGGTCGTATCCGAACCAAAGAGAACATAGCTGTCGTAACCCTCTTGATCGGCTCAAGGCCAAACTCACTTGGGGGCTTCTTGATCGTACCTGAATCATAGCTTTACCCCTTTTGGGTCCGACTTGGTTCGTATTCGAATTAGGGTCGTTGAAAACCTCTCAAGGTCATTTGGGGGCTTCCTGTTCAAACATATGTCGTATTCGAACGAAAGAGAACATAGCTGTCGGTACCCTCTTGATGGACGCAACGCCAAAGCCACTGGGGGCTATATGGTCGTATTCGAACCTTAGCTTAACCCCTTTGGTCCGGTTCACTGATCGTATTCAAATCAGAAGCCCCCAACCTTTCAATACAAGGTTAAATTATACTTGTCATCTGTTGTTTGCCTTTTAGTGTTTTGTTGTCTCAATGATATAACTAATCAGCATGATCTTCTTCGCCGACTGGACTATTTGACAACAAAGCCACTAAGGTATGATGATCATTAAGTATTCAGAAGCATTGACTTCTCAAAAGATTTAAGTTATCAACTTCATTACCCGAGTCATTTAAACCGGTGGTCTAAAGATCAAAGGTACACGCATGGCTATTGTTTATACGCAATTGCCTGTTGCATTAACTAAAGGGTTAATTTCAGCCCTGTTCTCTTTTTATATCTGTTTCTGTTTTTTATTATGGTAAACATATTGGCTATAAGTCGGGTGTTCTAACCCGTTCGGTACTAAGCCGCCAAGCCAGCTTTTTCCCTTGTATCTACAGGAACAGAGCTGGAATATTCCAGGGACAGCCATAAGTATGATGCACATATTGACATCAGGAAACACAGAATCACAGATAAGTGTTTTATGCGCGATGGCATAAGCAAAGCATACAGTGTTTTCACAGCTAAACTATTACAAGGATTTTATAAGCCCATGAAGATGATTATTGCTCCTCCCTCGCCGGTTCACCGCCCTCTATTGGTTGGAAGATGGGTTTTGACCAGTCAAAACCATTCACCGTGACAAATTCGGCTTCTTCGTCGATCAGGCCGGCCGGGTCAACTTCCGGGGCAAATGTATTTTCTCTTACAGGCGGGATCAAATATGTCACCTTATACGAGGGAGTCGCCATCTTCTTATTTTCAACATCAAAACCCGACTGGTACTTGTCGATGTTGGTTCATCTCCAAGAATAGTCGCCTGAGGTCGCACCTCCCTCACGCAAGCAATGGAGTCATCCTGTTCAAACAGTGACCCATCTTCCTTTACCGTAGGGTACCCTCTGGCTACATCAGCCGGGTCTAGATCTGGCAACCAAGACTTGGAGCGGCTCAAGGCAGTCAAAGCTCCGGCTCTCGCACAGGAGCGCTTAACCTCTTGGAACCTGGCGGGCAAAATTGACAGCTTCTTTAGAACATCGCTGAGCCGGTTTGGCCCTTGATTGGCAGGAGAGATGGCAGCAAGTGCCCACTGTGCGCCAATATACAGTTGTTCTACTAAAGTATACACTGCCTTCAATTTAATCACAGGGTCTTGGCTCAGATTCTTGCTTCATGGGCCTGAACATATTTTATAAACAAAGTCAACTGGAAGCTTATATTCCGGATCAGCAAAGGAGTACACAGGATTGCAGATAGACGGCTTACCAAAGATGGCGGCCACCGTTTGAGACACCCGGCCCTTTAAACCGTCCAGTTCTGTCGAAACCTCTTCAAGGGCTGCTTCAGCCTTCTCGGCGCGTTGTGTCAAAAGCGTTTTTTCCTCTACTCAGGTTTTCTTCTTGGCAGCGAAGCTGGTCTTTAAATTTTCCATCTCAGAGAGACTTATTTGCAATTTGGAGTTAGCAGACTTGATTTCTGCTTCCTGACCTGCTAGCCGGGTCTTCACATCAGTTAATTGCGAGTTTAGTTCAGATAAGGCATTCTGCAAGAAAACATACTCAGATGAGTCAAGATTTTGCTCAAAGGTTCAAACATCAAGATTCAAGTCTCAAGTACTTTACAAAAAAACCACTTGACACTTGGGGGCTAATGTATGCCAAAACAATTTCTTATGACTCTAAAGACATACTTTAAGTCCCAAGTACTTTACAAAGTAACAGCACTTGGCACTTGGGGGCTAATGTATGCTATTCAGCAAGTTTCTCAAGGTTAAGCTTGATTATGAAATTCTTTGAATATAGTACAAGACAATTTAAAGTACCGGCTCATTTATGATCAAAATGAACTGGCCCTTGGGGACTACAAGTGAAACTTTGTTCTATTTTATTGAACTCAAAAAAAGTCTCAAAGATAAAAGTCTTAGCCTATATCATCAAGTCTACAGATCATTCCGGTTCTCTTATAATCTGAAGACTTGGGGGCTGGCGAAATATAGATAAGCCGGAGGAACATACCTCATATTTCAGCTACAACTGTTTGACCATTTCGATCTCAGAGTCGCGACTGGAGTGCACATGGCTAAGATAGCCGGATAAAATATCGTTGGCATTTAGATGATCATAATTGGCAACGTTAAAGCGCACTTTCTGCCTCTCCAATGCTTCTTGTTTCGCCGTGTGGCGAGCCAGCACAGTTGGATTCCCTGGTTCAATAAAATGGCTCTCGGTGATCAAAACGTCTTGTGCAGACAGTGATGGCGGGTTGGCTGAGCTTGATGGTCTAGTTGCAGAAGGATTCATGGTGGTCTCATCAAATGACGGCTCAGGAGGATTTGCTTCTGCATCGAAAGGCGGGTCTTCTGGAGCGTCAGTTAATGGAGGAGAAGGTGGCTTGGCCGGGTCAGATGCAAGGATTGGTGGGTCTTCCGCCGGTTTAGCTGCATTTGCCTTCTTCGACTTAGCTTGGCCAATAAGAGAAATGTTGCAGGACTGTCAGTACAAAGATACAATTCGAACAACCCGAAAAAAGGAGGATTTTTCATTACCCATGGGCAGTCCTGAAGGCCGGAAATTGGGTCTGCGATGAGTCGCCAGAAGAGCGAGACACCTCCTGAAAAGATAAAATAAAGTTAAAGTAATGCAAGGGAAAGGGTCCATTAAACAGAGTTAAAGACAAGAGAAGTAAAACCTTATTCCGACGCTTTTGGGGAGTTTGTTGAAGAGCAACAGCGGTTCGTCTTCGGTCCGAGCTTGACGGCTGCTCTCATGTTGCTGCTTTTTCAAAAGAAAGTGAGGGTCCAGATAAGCCAAAGGGTGTGAAAACCTTACTTTCCGGGTTATGACTTGAAGTTTCTGTCTTGGCAAATGTGCTGAATCGAAGGAAATAGTTACCTCTTCTTCCACGGCCTGACTGGCCCCCGTGTCGTCCTGGTAATGATCAGTGTTAATAAGATTATTAAAGAATTGGCCAAGAGAGTCAAGGGCTACCTCCGACTCAGAAGTTTCGTCGAGTTTCATCAAGTCTTTAACAATGCTCCTCTTCTTCTTTTTGGACCTCTGGGTCATTTTCTTGGCGTTTATGGCAGCAATTCTTGCTTTCTTGGCAGCTTCATGGTCATATTTCACCTTCTAGAAGTCAGATTTGGCCTGCGAACAGGTGAAAACAAAATGAAAGGTTAGGCAAGTGTTAAATAATACGGCTAAGAAAAATACAAAGAAGAAACATCAGAGTCTCCTTACTTCCGGCGCCGGGTTAAGCTTGCAGAAAGGGTTTAACCCGACGATACTGCAATCTTCGTACTTCGTCTGGGCCTCCACCATACTCGTACATCAACTTTGATCGACTGCTCAGAGGAATAACCCGCCATGAGATCCACCAGCGGGTCAGATCAACTCCAGTCAGGCTGTTTCCTAATAAGGCATTAATCCTTTTTATGGAAGGGATCAGCTTCCTACGTTCGGCAGCCATAAGCTTGTCAGGCAGCGCAAATTTGGAGTCAAGACGCTGGGCGTGATAACCCGGCAATGGCTTCTCGTTTGCTGGTGAGATATCTTGACAGTAGAACCAAGTCTGGTTCCAGTCTTTGGGATGACTCGGTAATACTATGAGGGGGAAGACAGTGCCCTGTCGACGCTGAATTGAGATACCTCCATGCTCCAAGCTAAGGTCGTTGGTGCACTCATTCAACTGATTCAGATAAAAGTATTCTCTAAACAGCTCCACAGTCGGCTCTTCCTGAAGGTACACCTCACAGAGCACTTGGAAATTGCAGATATTAGATATGGAGTTGGGCCCGATATCTTGAGGATGGAGTTTGAAAAAGTGGAGGGCCACTTTGAAGAACTTTGAGCCGGGCGGTGAGAAGCCACGGTTCATATGGTTAGTAAAAACAATCACCTCACCAGCCCTTGGATTGGGCCGTTCTTCGTCCAGGTTAGGGGCATGGTAAGACATGACGTCTTTTCCTGGCAGAAATCCTAGCCCGTTGATACGCCTAGTTGATGTGAGACTATCTTCTCCCTTTTTGTCTTCCCCACAACCACCATTCTATTCCACCTATGGTGCTATGTCCATGGCTCACGCTCATGTATTGCGTGAAAATTGAAAAAGTTTGAGAACATCAAAGGTATGAAACAATTGCTTGGCTTGTCATCGGGGTTGTGCATGATTTAAATACTTTGTGTGGTGAAGATGGAGCATAGCCAGACTATATGATTTTGTAGGGATAACTTTCTTTGGCCATGTTATTTTGAGAAGACATAATTGCTTGGTTAGTATGCTTGAAGTATTATTATTATGTCAATATTAAACTTTTTTCTTGAATTTTCGGATCTGAATATTCATGCCATACTAAAGAAAATTACATTGAAAATTATGTTAGGTAGCATTCCACATCAAAAATTCTGTTTTTATCATTTACCTACTCGAGGACGAGCAGGAATTAAGCTTGGGGATGCTGATACGTCTCCAACGTATCTATAATTTTTGATTGCTCCATGCTATATTATCTACTGTTTTGGATGTTTATGGGCTTTATTATACACTTTTATATCATTTTTGGGACTAACCTATTAACCCAGAGCCCAGTGCCCGTTTCTGTTTTTACCTTGTTTTAGGGTTTCGAAGAAAAGGAAAATCAAACGGAGTCCAATTGACCTGAAACTTCACGGAACTTATTTTTGGATCAGAAGAAGCCAGAAGACTTGGAGTGCACGTCAAGGGACCTTCGAGGAGGCCACGAGGTAGGGGGCGCCCCCACCCACTAGGGCGCGCCCTCCACCCTCGTGGGCCCCTCATGGCCCCCTTGACGTACTTATTCCGCCTATATATCTCCATATACCCTAAAAACATCCGAGAGCACAATAGATTGAGAGTTCCGCCGCCAGAAGCCTCCATAGCCATCGAAAGCCAATCTAGACCCGTTCCGACACCCTGCCGAAGGGGGCAACCCCTCTCCGGTGGCCATCTTCATCATCCTGGTGCTCTCCATGACGAGGAGGGAGTCGTCCACCCTCGGGGTTGAGGGTATGTACCAGTAGCTATGTGTTTGATCTCTCTCTCTCTCTCGTGTTCTTGATTTGGCACGATCTTGATGTATCGCGAGCTTTGCTATTATAGTTGGATCTTATGTTTCTCCTCCCCCTCTACTCTCTTGTAATGGATTGAGTTTCCCCTTTGAAGTAATCTTATCGGATTGAGTCTTTAAAGATTCGAGAACACTTGATGTATGTATTGCCGTGCGTATCTGTGGTGACAATGGGATACCACGTGATTCACTTGATGTATGTTTTGGTGATCAACTTGCGGGTTCCGCCCATGAACCTATGCATAGGGGTTGGCACACGTTTTTGTCGTGATTCTCCGGTAGAAACTTTGGGGCAATCTTTGAGGTCCTATGTGTTGGTTGAATAGATGAATCTGAGGTTGTGTGATGCATATCGTATAATCATACCCACGGATACTTGAGGTGACATTGGAGTATCTAGGTGACATAAGGGTTTTGGTTGATTTGTGTCTTAAGGTGTTATTCTAGTACGAACTCTAGGGCTGTTTGTGACACTTATAGGAATAGCCCAACGCATTGATTGGAAAGAATAACTTTGAGGTGGTTTCGTACCCTACCATAATCTCTTCATTCGTTCTCCGCTATTAGTGACTTTGGAGTGACTCTTTGTTGCATGTTGAGGGATAGTTATGTGATCCAATTATGTTAGTATTGTTGAGGGAACTTGCACTAGCGAAAGTATGAACCCTAGGCCTTGTTTCGACGCATTGCAATACCGTTTACGCTCACTTTTATCATTAGTTACCTTGCTGTTTTTATAATTTCAGATTAAAAATACCTTTATCTACTATCCATATACCACTTGTATCACCCTCTCTTCGCTGAACTAGTGCACCTATACAATTTACCATTGTATTGGGTGAGTTGGGGACACAAGAGACTCTTTGTTATTTGGTTGCAGGGTTGCTTGAGAGAGACCATCTTCATCCTACGCCTCCTACGGATTGATAAACCTTAGGTCATCCACTTGAGGGAAATTTGCTACTGTCCTAAAAACCTCTGCACTTGGAGGCCCAACATCGTCTACAAGAAGAAGGTTGTGTAGTAGACATCAAGCTCTTTTCTGGCGCCGTTGCTGGGGAGGTGAGTGCTTGAAGGTATATCTTTAGATCTTGCAATCGAGTCTTTTAATTTCTTGTTTTAGCACTAGTTTATTTTAATAAAAGAAAACTACAAAAATATGGAATTGAGTTTGTCTCATACGCTTCACCTTTTTAATATCTTTCGTGAGTATGATGGAAAGGATAATTGTGCTCAAGTGCTAGAAGAAGAAATCTATAAAATGTTTGGCACTAAATATTTGAATGATGAGCATGATTGCAATATTGTTAGTATGAATTCCTTGAATATCCATGATGCTAATGATATGCAAAGCCACAAGCTTGGGAAGCTATGTTTGATGAAGATGATATTTTTTGTCCCCCAAGTTTTGATGAGCAAATTTATTATGATAAAAGTATGCCTCCTATCTATGATGATTATTGTGATGACACGTATGCTTTAAAGAATAATGATAACCATGAAACTTGTCATCTTGATCTTAATTTTCAATCACATGATAGTTATTTTGTTGAGTTTGCTCCCACTATTATTAATGAGAAGAATTTTGCTTGTGTGGAGAGTAGTAAATTTTCTATGCTTGTAGATCATGAAAAGAACGCTTTAGGTTCTGGTTATATTGTTGAATTCATTCATGGTGCTACTGAAAATTATTATGAGGGAGGAATATATGCTTGTAGGAATTGCAATAATATCAAGTTTCCTCTCTATGTGCTTAAAGTTTTGAAGTTATGCTTGTTTTACCTTCCTATGCAAGTTGATTCTTGTTCCCACAAGTTGTTTTCTCACAAAATCCCTATGCATAGGAAGCATGTTAGACTTAAATGTGCTAGTCATATTCTTCATGATGCTCTCTTTATGTTTCAATTCTTATCCTTTATGTGAGCATCATTGAAATCATCATGCCTAGCTAGGGGCGTTAAACGATAGCGCTTGTTGGGAGGCAACCCAATTTTATTTTTATTCCTTGCTTTTTGCTCCTGTTTAGTAATAAATAATTCATATAGCCTATGCTTAGATGTGGTTTTATGCTTTTAATTAGTGTTTGTGCCAAGTAGAACCTTTGGGAAGACTTTGGGAAAGTCTTGTTGATCATGCTGTAAAAAAACAGAAAATTTAGTGCTCACGAGAATTGCTGCAATTTTTATTTTGAGAGTGATATTTAGTTAATTCTTTTTGAAGATGATTAATAGATAAATTCCTCAGGTACACAAATTTATTTGAGAATTTTATGAGTTCCATAAGTATATGTTTGATCCAGATTACTACAGACTGTTCTGTTTTTAACAGATTCTGTTTTCGATGTGTTGTTTGCTTATTTTGATGAATCTATGAGTAGTATCGGAGGGTATGAACCATAGACAAGTTGGAATACATTAGATATTACACCAAAATGAATTTAGAATGAGTTCACAACAGTACCTAAGTGGTTATTTATTTTCTTATATTAATGGAGCTTACGAGTTTTCTGTTAAGTTTTGTGTTGTGAAGTTTTCATGTTTTGGGTAAGGATTCGATGGAGTATGGAATAAGGAGTGGCAAGAGCCTAAGCTTGGGGATGCCCAAGGCACACCAAGGTAATATTCAAGGAAAACCAAGATCCTAAGCTTGGGGATGCCCCGGAAGGCATCCCCTCTTTCGTCTTCGTTCATCGGTAACTTTACTTGGAGCTATATTTTTATTCACCACATGATATGTGTTTGTCTTGGAGAGTCATGTTATTTTATTTAGTTTTTTTTGCTGTTTGAATAAAATACCAAGATCTGAAATTATTAAATGTTAGAGAGTCTTCACATAGTTGCATAATTATTCGACTACACATTGATCTTCACTTATATCTTTCGGAGTAGTTTGTCATTTGCTCTTGTGCTTCACTTATATCTTTTAGAGCATGGTGGTAGTTTTATTTTGAAGAAATAGATGAACTCTCCTGCTTCACTTAGATTATTTTGAGAGTCTTAAATAGCATGGTAATTTGCTTAAAATCCTAATATGGTAGGTCTTCAAGAATAATAAAATTCTCTTATGAGTGCATTGAATACTAAGAGAAGTTTGATACTTGATGATTGTTTTTGATATGAGGATGGTAATATTAGAGTCATTCTAGTGAGTAGTTGTGAATTTGAGAGATACTTGTGTTAAAGATTGTGATTCTCTTAGCATGCACGTATGGTGAACCGTTATGTTATCAAGTCGGAGCATGATTTATTTATTGATTGTCTTCCTTATGAGTGGCGGTCGGGGACGAGCGATGGTCTTTTCCTACCAATATATCCCCCTAGGAGCATGCGCGTAATACTTTGCTTTGATAACTTGTAGATTTTTGCAATAAGTATATGAGTTTTTATGACTAATGTTGATTCCATGGATTATACGCACTCTCACCCTTCCACCTTTACTAGCCTCTCTAGTACCGCACAACTTTCGCTGGTACCATAAACCCACCATATACCTTCCTCAAAACAGCCACCATACCTACCTATTATCGCATTTCCATAGCCATTCCGAGATATATTTCCATGCAACTTTCCACCATTCCGTTTACTATGACACGCTCCATCATTGTCATATTGCTTTGCATGATCATGTAGTTGACATAGTATTTGTGGCCAAGCCACAGTTCATAATTCTTTCATACATGTCACTCATGCATCATTCCACATCCCGGTACACCGCCGGAGGCATTCATATAGAGTCATATCTTGTTCTAAGTATTGAGTTGTAATTCTTGAGTTGTAAGTAAATAAAAGTGTGATGATCATCATTATTAGAGCCATGTCCCAGTGAGGAAAGGATGATGGAGACTATGATTCCCCCATAAGTCAGGATGAGACTCCGGACGAAAATAAATAAATAAATAAATAAAAGAGGCCAAAGAAGCACAAATAAAAAAAGAGGCCCTAGAAAAGAGAAAAGGCCGAAATAAAAAAATGAGAGAAAAAGAGAGAAGGGACAATGCTACTATCCTTTTACCACACTTGTGCTTCAAAGTAGCACCATGATCTTCATGATAGAGAGTCTCCTATGTTGTCACTTTCATATACTAGTGGGAATCTTTCATTATAGAACTTGGCTTGTATATTCCAATGCTGGGCTTCCTCAAAATGCCCTAGGTCTTCGTGATCAAGCGAGTTGGATGCACACCCACTTAGTTTCTTTTTGAGCTTTCATATACTTATAGCTCTAGTGCATCCGTTGCATGGCAATCCCTACTCACTGACATTGATATCTATTGATGGGCATCTCCATAGCCCGTTGATACGCCTAGTTGATGTGAGACTATCTTCTCCCTTTTTGTCTTCCCCACAACCACCATTCTATTCCACCTATGGTGCTATGTCCATGGCTCACGCTCATGTATTGCGTGAAAATTGAAAAAGTTTGAGAACGTCAAAAGTATGAAACAATTGCTTGGCTTGTCATCGGGGTTGTGCATGATTTAAATACTTTGTGTGGTGAAGATGGAGCATAGCCAGACTATATTATTTTGTAGGGATAACTTTCTTTGGCCATGTTATTTTGAGAAGAAATAATTTCTTAGTTAGTATGCTTGAAGTATTATTATTTTTATGTCAATATGAAATTTTATCTTGAGTCTTTTGGATCTGAATATTCATGCCACAATTAAGAAGAATTACATTGAAATTATGCCAGGTAGCATTCCACATCAAAAATTCTGTTTTTATCATTTACCTACTTGAGGACGAGCAGGAATTAAGCTTGGGGATGCTGATACGTCTCCAACGTATCTATAATTTTTGATTGCTCCATGCTATATTATCTACTGTTTTGGATGTTTATGGGCTTTATTATACACTTTTATATCATTTTTGGGACTAACATATTAACCTAGAGCCCAGTGCCAGTTTCTATTTTTTCCTTGTTTTAGGGTTTCGGAGAAAAGGAAAATCAAACGGAGTCCAATTGACCTGGAACTTCACGGAACTTATTTTTGGATCGGAAGAAGCCCAGAAGACTTGGAGTGCAAGTCAGGGGACCTTCGAGGAGGCCACGAGGTAGGGGGGCACGCCCATCCCCCTAGGGCGCGCCCTCCACCCTCGTGGGCCCCTCGTGGGCCCCCTGATGTACTTCTTCCGCCTGTATATCTCCATATACCCTAAAAACATTCGAGAGAACAATAGATCGGGAGTTTCGCCGCCAGAAGCCTCCGTAGCCACCGAAAGCCAATCTATACCCGTTCCGGCACCCTGCCGGAGGGGGCAACCCCTCTCCGGTGGCCATCTTCATCATCCCGGTGCTCTTAATTACGAGGAGGGAGTAGTCCACCCTCGGGGCTGAGGGTATGTACCAGTAGCTATGTGTTTGATCTCTCTCTCTCTCTCTCTCATGTTCTTGATTTTGCACGATCTTGATGTATCGCGACCTTTGCTATTATAGTTGGATCTTATGTTTCTCCCCCCTCTACTCTCTTGTAATGGATTGAGTTTCCCCTTTGAAGTAATCTTATCGGATTGAGTCTTTAAAGATTCGAGAACACTTGATGTATGTCTTGCCGTGCGTATCTGTGGTGACAATGGGATACCACGTGATTCACTTGATGTGTGTTTTGGTGATCAACTTGCGGGTTCCGCCCATGAACCTATGCATAGGGGTTGACGTTTTCATCGTGATTCTCCGGTAGAAACTTTGGGGCACTCTTTGAGGTCCTATGTGTTGGTTGAATAGATGAATCTGTGGTTGTGTGGCGCATATCGTATAATCATACCCACGGATACTTGAAGTGACATTGGACTATCTAGGTGACATTAGGGTTTTGGTTGATTTGTGTCTTAAGGTGTTATTCTAGTACAAACTCTAGGGCTGTTTGTGACACTTATAGGAATAGCCCAATGGATTGATTGGAAAGAATAACTTTGAGGTGGTTTCATACCCTACCATAATCTCTTCGTTCGTTCTCCGCTATTAGTGACTTTGGAGTGACTCTTTGTTGCATGTTGAGGGATAGTTATGTGATCCAATTATGTTAGTATTGTTGAGGGAACTTGCACTAGCGAATGTATGAACCCTAGGCCTTGTTTCAACGCATTGCAATACCGTTTGCGCTCACTTTTATCATTAGTTACCTTGCTGTTTTTATAATTTCAGATTACAAATACCTTTATCTACCATCCATGTACCACTTGTATCACCCTCTCTTCGGCTAACTAGTGCACCTATACAATTTACCATTGTATTGGGTGTGTTGGGGACACAAGAGACTCTTTGTTATTTGGTTGCAGGGTTGCTTGAGAGAGACCATCTTCATCCTACGCCTCCTACGGATTGATAAACCTTAGGTCATCCACTTGAGGGAAATTTGCTACTGTCCTACAAACCTCTGCACTTGGAGGCCCAACAACGTCTACAAGAAGAAGGTTGTGTAGTAGATATCAATACTCTAGATGCATGCTGGATAGCGGTTGATGTGTGGAGTAATAGTAGTAGATGCAGGCAGGAGTCGGTCTACTTGTGTCGGACGTGATGCCTATATACATGATCATACCTAGATATTCTCATAACTATGCTCAATTCTGTCAATTGCTCAACAGTAATTTGTTTACCCACCGTAATACTTATGCTCTCGAGAGAATCCACTAGTGAAACTTATGGCCCCGAGTCTATTTTCCATCATATTAATCTTCCGTCAACAAGCTATTTCCATTTCCGTTTATTTTGCTTTCTTTACTTTGCATCTTTATCATAAAAATACCAAAAATATTATCTTATCATATCTATCAGATATCACTTTCTTAAGTGACCGTGAAGGGACTGACAACCCCTTTATTGTGTTGGTTGCGAGGATTTTATTTGTTTGTGTAGGTGCGAGGGACTCGTGCGTGGCCTCCTACTGGATTGATACCTTGGTTCTCAAAAACTAAGGGAAATACTTACGCTACTTTGCTGCATCACCCTTTCCTCTTCAAGGGAAAACCAACGCAGTGCTCAAGAGGTAGCAAGGCCGTTGCTGCTGGATGAACAGTACCCCGATCGATCGGGCCAGTGGATGAAAAGGACCCCGTGGAGGGCTAGTTGAACAGTTTCTGGTGGAGGGTTGGTTGAATAGTAGCCGGTGGAGGGCTGGATGAATAGTAGCCCATGGAGGGGTGGTTGAACAGGACCCCGTGGAGAGGGCTGGTTGAACAGTAGTCGGTGGAGGCTGGATGAACAGGAGCTCGTGGGTGAACAATCGTAGGTGGAGGCTGGAGGAGGTCGATGGTGGATGAACAGTACCCCGTGGAGGCTGGAGGAGGTCGACAGTGGAGATGAACAGTATCCCGTGGAGTCCATTTTGTGGTACGCCACATGCCTCTCGATGAACAGGACCCCTGTTTCGACCGTAGCGCTCCAACACAAGTCCGTTTCCTCCGTTTTGCGGTATGCCACACCCCTCTCGATCAACAGGACCCCGTTTCGACCGTAAGAGGTCCAATTCCTCCGTTTTGCGGTACGCCAGACCCCTCCCGATGAATACGATCCCGTTTCCACCGTGGACGGTCGAACACAAGGCCGTTTCCTCCATTCTGTGGTACGCTAGGCCTCGTTTCCATCGCC
Source organism: Triticum dicoccoides (assembly GCF_002162155.2). Classification (NCBI taxonomy): domain Eukaryota; kingdom Viridiplantae; phylum Streptophyta; class Magnoliopsida; order Poales; family Poaceae; genus Triticum; species Triticum dicoccoides. The sequence goes on along the minus strand of NC_041390.1, from coordinate 156,773,914 downwards.
TATTTTGTCCAAGCCGGTTGGCTCCTGATGAATAGCACGCGTTCCGTTGCCTCCCAATGAACACAACGCATTCCGTTGCCTCCCCTTGAACACGACGACGACGCAGTTTCTCCTTTCCGACCCAGCCATGTACACGAGCCCTGGCCGTACGTATGCGCGAGTAGGCGTTCGAGACCCCGCCTGTATGTACATACGTGCATGTATTTACTTTCTTGCACCCTGGCCGCTATAGTACGTGTACATGCTACATGCGCGCCTCTACTACAACACGTGTCCTTCCTTGCACGGCCAGGGTTCATCGCTGCAGCCTGCAGACAAACCGATCGTATGTACATACACGTTCGCGACCAGAATCACAACGCTACATACGCTTTGACCGGGTGGGTCCCGACTATCAGGCACTTCCTTGCGTGCGAAGATGTAGTTGGTGGGTCCCAGCAGTCAGGGGGGAAACGTTTTTTCGCGAAATACGGTGGCCCGTCCGGTGGGTCCCTGCTGTCAGGTGGAGGAATGATTATTTTTTGAGTAATAAGGAGGCACTTCCTTGCTGCGGCCATGGCCCCAGCTGTCAGCGTCTCCACGTACAGTACTCTTCTGATGGAAGTCGGTCATTAACCACATTGACCACGCCGCGCCGAGAGCACCAAGGCGTTGGACGACGACGAGGCGTAGGAAGGGGACGACGCAGAGCCGCGGAAGACGCGACAGTGGATGCCCATGCAGAGAGGAGTATGAGGGTTCAATGGTTCGGCTGCGGTGTGAGGATGCAGTCGCTGCAGGGCCTGGCCAGCAGTGAGAGTAGTAGGGGGCTATGAGGCCTCCGCGGCAGGACAGCCGACCACGGGAGGCAGGAGCAGGCGGCACGACCGGCGCTGCTTTGGGAGGCTGGAGAAAGAAGACCAGAGGTTGAAGTAGCACGATGGCCGTTGGATGGACATCGTACGGTCACTGCAGCTAGAATCGTTTATATTAACTAAGTTGACAAAGCCCTCGGTACGCGTCAACTTAGTAGGCCCATAGGTCAACCTCCGAAAGGGTGCACCCCAGATGTCAGGGGGAGGAATCATTTTTTGGGCTGGTGAAGCTAGAATATCCGAGATTGAAGAAGAAGCACGACATCTGTTAGATGGACATCCAACGGCCACTGTTGCTAGAACCATGTGTTGACTATAAGTTGATAAAGCCTTGCATATGCGTCAACTTATTTTTTTAGGGGATGCGCCAACTTAGTAGGCCCACAAGTGTGTGGCAGAGAACTTATAGCCCATTTGAGATTTGTAAGAATATACAACCCATTTTTGAATTCTAATGGGATTTACTACGGCCCATTTACAGTTTGTTAAAATTACAACCCATTTTCTAGCTAGGACAACGATTAATAATTTCAACCAAACGTTCAAAACATAATTCAATAAAATTTCCCACATTTTGATGGGATCCGAAATATTTTTATCCCTAAATTTCTAGTCAGATTAAATACAATTTCAATATAAGTTTGTCTTACGTAAAAATCCAATGAAACATTGCGCGCGCAACAATTAATGAAATTAAAATTTTCAAAATCCAAAAAAAAAATTATCAAGTAATTACGTGTTTGGTGCATTTTGTTTATAGTTACAGCCCAATTTTTATAACTACATCCCATTTATTATTTCTTAAAGCCCATTTTCTTGTTAAGCCTAATGCATCCCTCCTAGGAAAGATTTGCAGCCCAGTGGGGCGGAGAATAACAAGTTGACCTTGCTTGGGTATTCCTCAAAAAAAGTATAGCTGGGCTAGCCATTTTCAGCTTGAAAAAAATTAATATCTGGGCTGGATATCTGGCCTGGGCTAGACGGGCCACAACCCACCCAGTTAATACCCTGCTCTCCTCTGAATAACAACGAAAACATCGCTCAAGAAAAACACAAATACTACTCAAGCTGCTTGGTCCCAGCTATCGGCCACTCCTTGTGCAATTCTCTCATTTATTGACTACATAGGTTGACAATGGTGTGGGACCGTATGTCGGGAAACCAGGAGGAAGCAAAAAATATAGTTGTACATAATAAGGAGGCACTTGCGTACGTACGGCTATGGCCCTAGTGGGTCCCTACTATCATCCAGTCAAAATAAAGTCATCGCCTGAATACTCATGTTCGTTGACCATGTTGACAATGCTCGGCTCCACGGCAAGCGCAACAACTCGAAGGACGACGGAGAGGGCCTTACGGGCCCTACGGATGGTCTGATACAGCGCCCGTTGCTCATTCAGGAAGCCTGGATCATCGGACACCTATGAGCATGTTTGAGAGAGTAAGATGGCATGAAACGGTAAGGCCGCGCTTGGGAGCTCTAGTTTATTTCACACCTGTATTAATATACAAGTGTAGTTTACTAATCATCAGAAACAACGCATAAAATATAGGCATAATGAAACTGAGGGCCCGAGGTATGTAACGAAAACCGGCGAGTTACACGTGTAATTTGAGAGACCAGTGTATATTTTACTAGTCAAAATTGACCAACCAAACGCTTCGCCTGAGACCATCTGCTTTTATTTACAAGCGTCAGTTTTACAAGCGGTTTTGGTTGGAAAACGATGATCCAATCACGGCCTAGGATGATGAGTAGGTTGGAGGATCATATGGTCTCACCTCTAACCTACCTGAGTTGTCGTATAGGCTATGAATAAAACATAAGACAATGAACTTCTTAAGCACAGAAACAACAGAAGAGGATGATCTTCTTAATATGAAAATCACAAGCATTAGCTCAACATGGAAAACAATATGAAGCATTATTCGCAGGAGGCATGGTCAACAGCTCGTGATGGCGCATGCCACAGCATTGCAAGCTCAACTTTGCAATCAAACTCACAAGGCCTGGCATTACATAGACAACATTCAGAACAAACTCTTAAAATACCTTACATAAGTCAACATTCATGTGACTATGCATCTCAGCAGAGTAAATATTTACTTCTGAACTAAAGATAGGAATAGGAAAAAACGATCGGCGTTGCTCACAGCAAAGGGCGTCCCACTCAAAAATATCAAATGCATGTCTTCTGGCTAACATCAATGAGCAAAATTTGACAAGGTTTTCCAATTCCAATATATTAGACTAATGTCTTCTTGCTAACATCAATGATTAAACTTTGACAAGCTTTTCCCATTCAAAGTATGTAATGCCTATGATTGTGGAACGGGCAGGGTTTGTCAACAGTTTTTCATCTGATTGTCCGGTGACTCAAGGTGACTGTCGGTGTCAAAACCGGCAGATCTCGGGTAGGGGGTCCCGAACTGTGCGTCTAAGGCGGATGGTAATAGGAAGCAGGGGATATGATGTTTACCCAGGTTCGGGCCCTCTTGATGGAGGCAATACCCTACGTCCTGCTTGATTGTTCTTGATGATATGAGTATTACAGGAGTTGATCTACCACGAGATCGTAGAGGCTAAACCCTAGAAGCTAGCCTATGGTATGATTGTATGTTGTCCTACGGACTAAACCCTCCGGTTTATATAGACACCGGAGGGGGCTAGGTTTACACAAGGTCGGTTACAAGCGAGGAGATATACACATCCGTATTCCCGAGCTTGCCTTCCACGTCAAGGAGAGTCCCATCCGGACACGGGACGAAGTCTTCAATCTCGTATCTTCATAGTCCAACAGTCCGGCCAAAGGATATAGTCCGGCTGTCCGGAGACCCCCTAATCCAGGACTCCCTCAGTAGCCCCTGAACCAGGCTTCAATGACGACGAGTCCGGCGCGCAGTATTGTCTTCGGCATTGCAAGGCGGGTTCTTCTCCAAATACTCCCTGGAAGATTTTTGAACACCATTATAGTATCCGGCTCTGCAAAACAAGTTCCACATACCACCGTAGAGAGAATAATATTTCCACAAATCTAATCTGCTGACACGTTTTGACAGCATGACATCACGCCATGGCCCGATCATTATTCGAACCGTTTTTCTCAACCAACACCGCACATATCGTGAGGCGGTTTTCTTGACACGTCTTGTCAAAGCAGAGATCGTGTTCCCCTTATTACGGGATTCTCATCAATACGGACGTGGGTAACCCAACCGCGCCATCAATTACGGCGCTTGGGGAATAAACGATTTTGCCAGGCAAGTGGGGAGGTGCATTGCCTCTTCCGCCCTTATAAAGGGATTAGGATTCACTCTTTTTACCCACACCTTCTTCCTCCTTGCTTACCCATTCTTGCACACTCGAGCTCCAGTGCCCAAGTTCGCGTCTTTCTTCTCAAACCACTCCAAGCATGTCCGGAGCGGGAGGCAAGTGGATGGTCTCCTCTGTCACGAAGGAAAACATCACAAAGTTACGGGAAGCCGGATATCTGGCCGCGGATATCGCGCACCGGCTGCTAGATGCGGGGCAGATCATCCCAACGCCCGAACCCCATGAGAGGGTAGTTTTTCTTACCCATTTTGTCTGCGGACTAGGATTTCCCCTCCACCCATTTATCCGCAGGCTCATGTTCTACTACGGGCTGGATTTTCATGATCTGGCCCCCAATTTCATCCTCAACATCTCAGCGTTTATCGTCGTGTGTGAGGCCTTCCTCCGCATCAAGCCCCATTTCGGCCTGTGGCTGAAGACCTTCAATGTCAAACCGAAAGTGGTGGTCGGCCAGCAAGCAGAGTGCGAAGGCGCCATGGTGGGCAAGATGCCTAACGTCACCTAGCTCGAAGGCTCCCATGTGGAGACCATAAAGGGGTGGCAATCGGGGTGGTTCTACATCACCAAGCCACGCGACGCCAACTGGGCGACGGCCCCTAAATTTCGATCCGGAATCCCCACATGGCTCACTTCCTGGAAAGAGAAGGGCCTGTCCTGGGGTTCTTCAGTAGAGCTGACCGGACTCCAGACCTGCATCAAGAACATGGTGAGCAAGAAAATCAAGCTCGTCAACGTGGTCCAGGTCATGCTCTTCCGCCGGATTCTCCCGTGTCAACGACCGGCATTCAATTTGTGGGAGTTCGACCCGGCCAAGCACCAGACGCTACAAGAGCTCTATGACACGACGCACAAGGACGTCTGGAGGGTTCTATTCAAGGGAGCCGAGGTACCTCCTTCCCTCACCGAGGACCGCGAACTCAGCGCAAAGCGCCATGCCAATCCGGTATGTTTCGATATCTCACATGGTATTTATTTGCCCCAGTTAAATCATGTGCGGGATCAAAGCTTCCCTGTCATTAACAGGACTGGATAAAGACAGTGGAGGAGCCCGATTGCCCAGCCCCCCTGCCTGAAGATCCAACAGATGCTCTCCTAACAGAGATGCTGGCTCCGGCACCTTACGAGGTGCCGGCAAAGAAGGCCAAGAAGAAGGCCACGGGGACCCGAAAGGGTCTCCGGCGCAAGGTTGTATCGGACTCATCGTCCGTTGACTCCGACGCGCACTCCTCCCACGAAAAGGAGGAGGAGGATAAAAGTTCTCCCCCCCGGCTGGGGGAGACAAGAAAAGGAAGGCCGATCCAACCGGGGAGGCCGAAGGGTCCAAGAAGGGCAAGATCCTCCCTCCGGACTGCTCCACGACGACTACCTACGGCGGCGATGATTAGCTACCCAGGGTCAAGCCCCTGGCGAAGTCGTAAGTATCCGGACACCATAGTAATTCGTGGTATGTTGTACTGCATTGCTTCTTCTCATGTCGAACATGATTATGCAGTCCGTCCCGAGCTCATCTTGACGTATCCTCATCGAGCGGCTCATTGGACTCGTCGGATATGAACAACGGTTCTCTTCCGACCGCCTCCACTCCTTGCCCTGCGAACAACGTCGAGGTGTTGTCTTAACAGGCACCGGGCCAAGGGGAGGCAGTCCTGGGGGCACCTCGAGGCGACCTTCCGGACCTTGGGCGCAAAGGGAGCCGGACTCCCATGGGCTCCAGGTTCGGCCCCCAGCCGAACACTGCACCGGAACCTTCATTGGTTCAGGACTCCGGTAGGCGATCCCCCGTTAAGGGGGGGGGGGGGGCAGCCGCCCGTGCCAGTGTCCTCTGTCCATCTAGAGGCACCGGACAACTTGCTAGAAGCGCTTCGCGGCGCTTACATCGAGGAAGAGCACCGCACTATCATGAGTGCAGTGATCGAGAAAGTTCAGTCCGCCAAAGAAAGACTGACCGAAGCTTGCGCCAGCCTCCTAACAGGCTTTGAAGTAAGCAATCAAAATATAAGAAATTACTGCATAGATAGTAGCCCCTGATGCTCTGTTCGGCGTTCAAGAAGAAAGGCCGAATAGAGGATCAAATGATGACTCAGGAGTCTAATCAGAATGTATCTATGTGGATGTGCAGGCTTCACTACTGGCCGCTGCCGCACGTACTGCAGAGGTCTCTGCACTGAAGCAAGACCTAGAGCGGTCCGAGGATGAGCTCGGCCTTACCAAGAGGCAGCTCGAGGAGAGAAAAGGTAAGCGACACCCTTGTCTATATATTTAAAAAGAAATTTAGGTGTAAAGTAATAGGATCATCATTGATTTGCCAGGGACCATGACTGAAGTGGCAACCCTGAGGAAGGCGTTGTCTGAGGACGAAGACAAAGTGGCCAAGGAGCACATTGAACGGGAGAAGCAAGAAACCCGAGTAGGCGAGGTGCAGCAAGAGCTCGAGGCTCTCGCCAAAAAGCATGAGTCCTTGGAGCTTGACTCTAATATGCGAGAGTCCGAGCTCGCGCAGGCGCTTGAAAGCTTCTGGAGCGCCAAGGCCGAAGCACACAAGGCCCTCCAGGATATTGATGCGGTGAAGAAGATAGCAGCGGGTAAGGCATTCATTATGCAAAGCAAGCACGTGAAGGAGACTTTCCTTTTTCTTACCCGAGTTCGGAGCTCTCCAGGAGCGTTTGCAGATCTTCCCCGCAGTGTACTAGATGCCGTGGAGTTTTACCGAGCTGAGGAGGCGAGCTCGACGGAGAAGTTGTTCTGGTCTCAGTATACTGGGACCGAACACCCCGTGCCCTTGAGCATCCAGCTGAAGCAGTTGGTCGAGCTTCACAAGGCGGCCGAACATGCCATGAGGGGCCTTATAGTCCGGATGTGGCCTGACGAGCCCCTATCCGGTAGCTACTTCGGTCTGGTGATGCGGCTTGTGGAAGCCTGCCCACGGATGGAAGTCATAAAGCGGTCCGTCTGCATCGAGGGTGCGCAGGGCTTTTACCCGGGCAAAGGTGCACTGGGCGAAGCTGGACGCCGTGAAGCTGGTGAAGGAGGGGCCACCGGAGGGCAAGGAGCATCGTTGCCCCGAGATGTACTATGAGAGTGTCCTGAAGGGTTCCCGCCTTGTGGCGGATGAGTGTGCCAAGGATGTAATTTTTGAATGAACATGCTCATGTGATCCTGTAATATGAAACGAGTTCATTTGCGCCATGCGACGCTTTTTTAATTTAAAATGTTACCTTCTGTGCGGCCCTTTATAAAATATGAGAGTTGCCCAGTCATCGGCTTCTGCCCTCATGTAGCTAGTACTGGGGTGTTCGGGATAAACCTGAGCACTCTTTACCCCAATTTTGGGTCCTCCAAGAAAGGTGTTCAACGCAACGAACCAGGCAATCGGACTATAATGCTTTATCATTCTCACTTAGCCATAGAAGTCTATAATTTTAAATTTTGGCGAAGCCCCTGGTATTCGGAAGGCCGAATTAGGGGGCGCTATACACACCTAAGCCGGACAAGGTCGACTCCTCGCCCGAAGCGGAAAAAGTCTTTAAGGACTTGAGACCTCTCGAACGGCGACTAGTCTCTCGCCTTATCATGACAGTCAGTTTTTGGCTTTCTCTACTGAGGTGCTCGTCCGGAAGAACCGGGACACAATCACAGTAGTTCTCCCACCGCTACCTTAGCCGATATAGCGGAACGTAAGGTACCAAAGCATGGGAGCCGGGCAAACCCAACATTTGACCAAATACATGATTCAGAGCTGATGCATATAATGCTATAAGTACGGGGTGCCGCACTGTCGAAAGTGTTCAGACTTCTTGCGTCGTATTATGGGGTAAACGAAAGCCCTTGGCGTACTGACCGTACCCGAACGTGCGGGTGTGGATTGTCATAAATGGACATATAAGAGAGAGAGAGAGAGAGAGAGAGAGAGAGAGAAGAAAAAAGGTTAAATAATGCAATGATAGACTAACGATATGCATTGTTATTTAAATAATACGTCGAAGCGTACTAGTACAAGTAGTGCAATAAGCAGAAAGTAGGACAATTCGAAATGTCCTATCCCAGGGCAAGCTGCGCATAGATAGTGAAAAACGGGTATATCAATTATTATTAGAGACCACCTGGGGGTTCCCGTGTTCATCTTAGCTTCTTGCCGCCTTGGTTATTGCTTCCGGAATGTGTCCGGCAATCGTACTGCCGGAAAGGGCTTCCAGAGAGTGAGGCCCTGAAAGAGAAAAGGAATGATAAAGGTATATAGCCCCTAGGGTGGTTAAGCCGCATTGTGGGACGTGCCCTGATCGTGCCCCCGCCTATGTCCATGGTATTTTTAGTGCATAGTTATGTACGCACGGCACGGATTTCGTTGCTTGACTGGGACTGGGATGGGGGCCGAATTGCTAGGCAAGCTCTGAACATGCCAGGCGATCATGTTGCAGCTTGTTCTGGACTCGCTTGAAGGTGTCCGGGGGCTGTGACGCCGAATTAATGGTCTGCCTTAAAAGGCTGCGTTGTGCTTCTTCTGCAAGGGCTGCAGTGTGCTCTTCCATGCGGAGCGAGCGTTCTGTGTTTCCATTTATCGTTATGACCCCCCTAGGTCCTGGCATCTTGAGCTTGAGGTATGCGTAATGCGGCACTGCATTAAATTTTGCGAATGTTGTTCGTCCGAGCAGTGCGTAATAGCCACTGCGAAATGGGACGATATCAAAGATTAACTCCTCGCTTCGGAAGTTGTCCGGTGATCCGAAGACCACTTCCAGTGTGATTGAGCCTGTGCAATGGGCTTCTACACCTGGGATGACGCCTTTAAAGGTGGTTTTGCTGGGTTTGATCCTCGAGGGATCGATACCCATTTTTCACACTGTATCCTGATAGAGCAGGTTCAGGCTGTGGCCGCCGTCCATAAGGACTTGAGTGAGGTGAAATCCGTCGATGATGGGGTCTAGGACCAGTGCGGCGGATCCGCCATGACGGATGCTAGTGGGGTGGTCCCTGCGATCAAAGGTGATCGGGCAAGCAAACCATGGGTTGAACTTTGGCGCGACGGGCTCCATCGCATAGACGTCCCTTAGTGCACGCTTCCGCTCCCTCTTGGGAATGTGGGTTGCATATATCATGTTCACCGTCTTCACTTGTGGGGGAAACCCCTTCTGTCCTCCTGTGTTCGGCGGCCGGGGCTCCTCCTTGTCATCACTATGTAGCCCCTTGTCCTTGTTTTTGGCGTTTAACTTGCCGGCCTGCTTGAACACCCAGCATTCTCTGTTGGTGTGATTGGCTAGCTTGTCGGGGGTGCCATGGATTTGACACGAGCGATCCAGTATGCGATCCAAAATGGATGGAGCAGGAGTACTTCTTTTAAATGGCTTTTTCCGCTGACCAGATCAAGAGCCTCTGAATCCGGCATTGACTGCTGTATCTTCTGTATTATCGCTGTTATTGCGGCGCTTTGGTCTGTTACCATGTTGCCTACCGTTGGCATCTTTGGTATCCGAAGCGCCCGGATTCCTTGATGTATTATCGCTGCGAGCCAGCTAGCTATCCTCGCCCGCGCAAAAGCGGTTCATGAGTGTTGTGAGGGCCGCCATAGATTTCGGCTTCTCCTGGCCAAGGTGGCGAGCCAGCCATTCGTCATGGATGTTATGCTTGAATGCCGCTAGGGCCTATGCGTCTGGATAGTCGACAATTTGGTTTTTATTAGTCAGGAACCATGTCTAGAATTGTCTGGCCGATTCCCCTGGCTGCTGGGTTAGATGGCTCAAGTCGTCGGCATCCGGTGGACGCACGTAAGTGCCCTGGAAGTTGTCCAGGAATGCGTCTTCCAGATCCTCCCAACTGCCTACGGAGTCTGCTGGCAAGATATTCAGCCAATGCCGAGCTGGTCCTTTGAGTTTTAGTGGGAGGTACTTGATGGCATGTAGATCATCACCGTGAGCCATGTGGATGTGAAGGAGGAAATCCTCAATCCATAAAGCGGGATCCGTTGTGCCATCGTATGATTCGGTATTTACGGGTTTGAAACCCTTCGGGAATTCATGATTCATAACTTCATCAGTGAAGCATAGGGGGTGTGTGGCGCCTCTGTGCCGGGCTATATCCCGACGCAGTTCGTATGAGTCTTGTCTGCTGTATTAGGCCCGACCGGATTTACTCTTGGTGTATCCGATGCGACGATCATTGTCCCGTGTTGGCGCGTGTGCCCATGACCCGTATATTGACCTAGTGATTTTTGCCTTACTGTCCAATACGTCTCGCAAGTCCCCTGTGTTGCCCCGGGCCTTAGTATTTTTGATTGAGTGGCGGCGGGGTGCAGGCTGAACTTCAGGCTGAAACGCCTCTCTAGCTCGGCCACGTAGTGGCCGGTCAGCCGCATCGTACACTGGTGAATGAGGTTTCAATGCTTCCTCCTCGAGGTGAGGTAGCAACCTGCATTTTGGGTAACTCTTGGAGGGGCGCTCGAGTTCGTACTCCTTGGCCGCAAGGACTTCAGTCCATTTGTCTGCTAGCAAGTCTTGATCAGCTTGAAGTTGTTGCTGCTTTTTCTTCAGGCTATTTTCCGTGGCCATAAGCCGGCGCTTGAAGCGCTCTTGCTCGACGGGGTCCTCAGGCACGATAAATTCTTCGTCGCTGAGGCTCGCCTCGTCTTCGGAGAGAGGCATGTAATTGTCCTCCTCCGGTTCTCCATCTGCTGCCCGCTCTGGAGGGCTAGCTTGTTCGTCCTCCGGCTCTACATCGTGCTGGAGGGGATTGTTGTTGTCTTCAGCACTATCCGGAGTGTTATTATCTCCTGTGCCAGTATCACTACTTTTGCTGTGGCGGGACTTAGAGCGGCGCCGTTGACGTCGGTGCTTGGGTTGCTTCTTGGAGGGGTCATCCTCCGCTATCTCGTCTCCATTGCCTTCTTTGGGGGTGTCCACCATGTATATATCATATGTTGAGGTGGCGGTCCGGCGCCCTGTGGGCGGTGGTTCCTGTTCGTCTCCTGCATCGTCGTCCATGCTGTCGAAGTCTTCGGAGTCAAAGTCGAGCATGTCGGTTAAATCATCAACAGTGGCTACTAGGTGGGTGGTGGGTGGGCAGCGAATTTCTTCGTCGTCTGCATCCCATTCTAGCCGGACATAGTTCGGCCAAGGTTCTCCTGACAGGGAGAGAGACCTTAATGAATTTAGCTTATCGCTGAAAGGTGAGTGCTGAAAGATATTCGCGGAGGTGAACTCCATGATCGATGCCCAATCGGATTCGATGGGTGCGGATGCAGGCGGCTCGGAGTCCGTGGCCGGAGAAGAATCCAGTGGTTCGGCGACACGGCTCTCATAAAGGGTGGAGTCAGTATCCGGCTCTATCGCCACTGAGAGTGCGGCCTCCATGGCGGGGACTATCCCTCCGCTCTCGGATGGCGCGATTTGCTTCGGATTGATGGCCGAAGTAGTTGCAGATGCGATCTCCCGAACATTGTCCGATGGCAGAGTTACATCATGCTTGTCGCGACTGTGCGGCACACCTGACATGGGCTCGAATCCGTCGAAGATCAAGTCTCCGCGGATGTCGGCCGTGTAGTTCAAGTTTCCGAATCTGACCTGATGGCCAGTGATACATCCATTTTGCATCATGCTTTTATATCGATATTAATTGCATTATGGGTTGTTATTACACATTATATCACAATACTTATGCCTATTCTCTCTTATTTTACAAGGTTTACATAAAGAGGGAGAATGCCGGCAGCTAGGATTCTGGGCTAGAAAAGGAGCAAATATTAGAGACCTATTCTGCACAGCTCCAAAAGTCCTGAAATTTCACGGAAGATGTTTTCCAAATATATAAAAAATACTGAGAGCAAGAACTTCACCAGGGGGGAACACCCTGCCCATGAGGGTGGGGGGCGCGCCCTACCCCTCTGGGCGCGCCCCCCTACCTCATGGGCCCACTGGTGGCCCTCTGGTGGCCATCTTCTGCTATATGGAGTCTTTCGATGGGAAACAAATCATAAGCCATCTTCTCGGACGAAACTCCGGCGCCACGAGGCGGAACCTTGGCGGAACCAATCTAGGGCTCTGGCGGAGCTGTTCTGCCGGGGAAACTTCCCTCCCAGAGGGGGAAATCATCGCCATCGTCATCACCAACGCTCCTCTCATCAGGAGAGGGCAATCTCCATCAACATCTTCATCAGCACCTTCTCATCTCAAAACCCTAGTTCACCTCTTGAATCCAATTCTTGTCTCCAAGTCAGGGATTGGTGCTAGTAGGTTGCAAGTAGTGTTAATTACTCCTTGTAGTTGATGCTAGTTGGTTTAATTGGTGGAAGATCATATGTTCATATCCTATATGCATATTAATACCCCTCTGATTATGAACATGTTTATGCTTTGTGAGTAGTTACTTTTGTTCCTGAGGACATGGGAGAAGTCTTGCTATTAGTAGTCATGTGAATTTGGTATTCATTCGATATTTTGATGAGATGTATGTTGTCTCTCCTCTAGTGGTGTTATTTGAATGTCGACTACATGACACTTCACCATTATTTGGGCCTAGAGGAAGGCATTGGGAAGTAATAAGTAGATGATGGGTTGCTAGAGTGACAGAAGCTTAAACCCTAGTTTATGCGTTGCTTCGTAAGGGGCTTATTTGGATCCATATGTTTCATGCTATGGTTAGGTTTACCTTAATACTTTTGTTGTAGTTGCGGATGCTTGCAATAGAGGTTAATCATAAGTGGGATGCTTGTCTAAGTAAGGGCAGTACCCAAGAACCGGTCCACCCACATACCAAATTATCAAAGTACCGAACGTGAATCATATGAACGTGATGAAAACTAGCTTGACGATATTCCCATGTGTCCTCGGGAGCGCTTTACATCATATAAGAGTTTGTATAGGCTTGTCCTTTGCTACAAAAAGGATTGGGCCACCTTGCCGCACCTTATTTACTTTTGTTACTTGTTGCTTGTTACAAATTATCTTATCACAAAACTATCTGTTACCACTTATTTCAGTACTTGCAGAAAATACCTTGCTGGAAACCGCTTATCATTTCCTTATGCTCCTCGTTGGGTTCAACACTCTTACTTATCAAAAGGACTACGATAGATCCCCTATACTTGTGGGTCATCAAGACTCTTTTTTGGCGCCGTTGCCGGGGAGTGAAGCGCCTTTGGTAGGTGGAATTTGGTAAGGAAAAATTTATATAGTGTGCTGAAATTTACTGTCACTTGTTACCATGGAAAGTAATCCTCTGAGGGTCTTGTTCGGGGTATCTTCACCCCGACCAGTAGAGCAAAGAGTTGCTCCTCAACCTACTGAACCCACTGAACCTACTGAAATGAAAATGAAAATGCTTGCTTTGAAGTTCCTTCGGGTATGATAGAAAAACTGCTAGCTAATCCTTTTTAGGAGATGGAACAAAATATCCTGATGAACATCTGATATATATGGATGAAGTTTGTGGATTATTTAAGCTTGCAGGTGTACCTGGAGATGTTGTTAAGAAGAAGGTCTTCCCTTTATCTTTGAGGGGAGATGCATCGACATGGTATAGGCTATGTGATGATATGGGGTCTTGGAATTACAAACGATTAAAATTGGAATTTCATCATAAGTTTTATCCTATGCATCTTGTTCATCGTGATCGCAATTACATATATAATTTTTGGCCTTGCGAAGGAGAAAGCATCGCTCAAGCTTGGGGGAGGCTTAAATCAATGTTATATTCATGCCCCAATCATGAGCTCTCAAGAGAAATGATTATTCAAAAAATTTATGCTCGGCTTTCTGATAACAATCGCACCATGCTTGATACTTCTTGTGCTGGCTCTTTTATGATGAAGACTATTGAATTCAAATGGGATTTATTGGAAAGAATTAAACGCAACTCTGAAGATTGGGACCTCGACAATGGTAAGGAGTCAGGTATGACACCTAGTTTTGATTGTGTTAAATCTTTTATGGATACCGATATTTTTCGTAAATTTAGCCCTAAATATGAACTTGACTCTGAGATAGTAGCTTCTTTCTGTGAATCTTTTGCTACTTATGTTGATCTTCCCAAGGAGAAGTGGTTTAAATATCATCCTCCCATAGAAGTAAAAGTAGCTGCACCTATTAAAGTTGAAGAAAAGATTGTCACTTATAATGATCCTATTGTTCCTACTTCTTATGTTGAGAAACCACCTTTCCCTGTTAGGATAAAGGATCATGCTAAAGCTTCAACTGTGGTTCGTAAAAGCAATATTAAAACATATACACCTCCTGAGCAAGTTAAAGTTGAACCTAATATTGCTATTGTTAAAGATCTCTTGTCTAATAATATTGATGGGCATGTTATTTATTTCTGTGATGAAACTGCTAGAATTGCTAAACCCCGTGATAAAGATAAACCTAGACATGTGGTAGGCATGCCTGTTATTTCTATTAAAATAGGAGATCATTGTTATCATGGCTTATGTGATATGGGTGCCAGTGCTAGTGCAATACCTATTAGCCTTTATAGAGAAATTATGCATGATATTGCACCTGTTGAGTTAGAAGATATTGATGTTACAATTAAACTTGCCAATAGAGATACTATTTCACCGATGGGAATTGTTAGAAATGTCGAAGTCTTGTGTGGGAAAACTAAATATCCTGCTGATTTTCTTGTTCTTGGTTCCCCACAAGATAGCTTTTGTCCCATTATATTTGGTAGACCCTTCCTAAATACTGTTAATGCTACCATAGATTGCAAAAGGGATGTTGTTACTATCGGTTTAGATGATATGACTCATGAATTTAATTTTTCTAAATTTGTAAACAACACCGTGAAGAAGAATTACCTAGTAAGGATGAAATTATTGGTCTTGCTTCTATTGCCGTACCTCCTAGTGATCCTTTAGAACAATACTTGCTAGACCATGAAAATGATATGTTTATGAATGAAAGAAGGGAATTAGATGAAGTATTCTTTAAACAGGAACCTATTCTGAAAAACAATTTACCTGTTGAAATCCTAGGGGATCCTCCTCCACCCAAGGGTGATCCCGTGTTTGAGCTTAAACCGTTACCTGATACTCTTAAATATGCTTATCTTGATGAGAAAAAGATATATCCTGTTATTATTAGTGCTAACCTTTCAGAGCATGAGGAAGAGAGATTATTGAAAACTCTGAAGAAGCACCGCGCTGCTATTGGGCATACTCTTGATGATCTTAAGGGCATTAGTCCCACTCTATGTCAACATAAAATTAATTTGGAAGAAGATGCTAAACTAGTTCGTGATCATCAACGCCGGCCGAATCCTAAAATGAAAGAAGTGGTAAGAATGGAGATAATAAAGCTCCTTGAGGCACGTATAATTTATCCCGTTGCTGATAGTCAGTGGGTAAGCCCTGTCCATTGTGTCCCTAAGAAGGGAGGTATTACTGTTGTTCCTAATGATAAAGATGAATTGATTCCTCAAAGAATTATTACAGGTTATAGGATGGTAATTGATTTCCGCAAATTAAATAAGGCTACTAAAAAGGATCATTACCCCTTGCCTTTTATCGATCAAATGCTAGAAAGATTGTCCAAACATACACATTTTGTGCTTTCTAGATGGTTATTCTGGTTTCTCTCAAATACCTGTGTCAGCCAAAGATTAATCAAATACTACTTTTACATGCCCTTTTGGTACTTTTGCTTATAGACGTATGCCTTTTGGTTTATGTAATGCACCTGCTACCTTTCAAAGATGCATGATGGCTATATTCTCTGACTTTTGTGAAAAGATTTGTGAGGTTTTCATGGACGACTTTTCCGTCTATGGATCTTCTTTTGATGATTGCTTGAGCAACCTTGATCGAGTTTTGCAGAGATGTGAAGAAACTAATCTTGTCTTGAATTGGGAAAAGTGCCACTTTATGTTTAATGAAGGTATTGTCTTGGGGCATAAAGTTTCTGAAAGAGGTATTGAAGTTGATAAAGCCAAGGTTGATGCTATTGAAAAGATGCCATGTCCCAAGGACATCAAAGGTATAAGAAGTTTCCTTGGTCATACCGCTTTTTATAGGAGGTTCATTAAGGACTTCTCAAAAATTTCTCGGCCTCTGACTAATTTATTACAAAAAGATATACCATTTGTCTTTGATGATGATTGTGTAGAAGCATTTGAAATACTTAAGAAAGCATTGATTTTTGCACCTATTGTTCAGCCACCTGATTGGAATTTACCCTTTGAAATTATGTGTGATGCTAGTGATTATGCTGTAGGAGTTGTTCTAGGACAAAGAGTTGATAAGAAACTAAATGTTATTCAATATGCTAGTAAAACTCTAGACAATGCTCAAAGAAATTATGCTACTACTGAAAAAGAATTCTTAGCAGTTGTATTTGCTTGTGATAAGTTTAGATCTTATATTGTTGATTCTAAAGTAACTATTCACACTGATCATGCTGCTATTAAATATCTTATGGAAAAGAAAGATGCTAAACCTAGACTTATTAGATGGGTTCTCTTGCTACAAGAATTTGATTTGCATATTGTTGATAGAAAAGGAGCTGAGAACCCCGTTGCAGACAACTTGTCTAGGTTAGAAAATGTACTTGATGACCCACTACCTATTGATGATAGCTTTCCTGATGAGCAATTAAATGTCATAAATCCTTCTCATACTACTCCATGGTATGCTGATTATGCTAATTACATTGTTACTAAGTTTATACCACCTACTTTCACATACCAGCAAAAGAAAAAGTTCTTCTATGATTTGAGGCATTACTTTTGGGATGACCCACATCTTTATAAAGAAGGAGTAGATGGTGTTATTAGACGTTGTGTACCTGAGCATGAACAGGAACAGATCCTACGCAAGTGTCACTCCGAAGCTTCTGGAGGACACCATGCTGGAGATAGAGCTGCACATAAGGTACTACAATCTGGTTTTTATTGGCCTACTCTCTTCAAGGATGCCCGTAAGTTTGTCTTATCTTGTGATGAATGTCAAAGAATTAGTAATATTAGTAGACGTCAAGAAATGCCTATGAATTATTCACTTGTTATTGAACCATTTGATGTTTGGGGCTTTGACTATATGGGACCTTTTCCTTCCTCTAATGGTTATACACATATTTTAGTTGCTGTTGATTACGTTACTAAGTGGGTAGAAGCTATTCCAACTAGTAGTGCTGATCATAACACTTCTATTAAAATGCTTAAAGAAGTTATTTTTCCAAGGTTTGGAGTCCCTAGATATTTAATGACTGATGGTGGTTCACATTTTATTCATGGTGCTTTCCGTAAAATGCTTTCTAAATATGATGTTAATCATAGAATTGCATCTCCTTATCACCCTCAGTCTAGTGGTAAAGTAGAATTGAGTAATAGAGAACTCAAATTAATTTTGCAAAAGACTGTTAATAGGTCTAGAAAGAATTGGTCCAAGAAACTAGATGATGCATTATGGGCCTATAGAACTGCATATAAAAATCCTATGGGTATGTCTCCGTATAAAATGGTCCATGGAAAAGCATGTCACTTACCTCTCAAACTAGAACACAAGGCTTATTGGGCTATTAAAGAACTTAATTATGATTTTAAACTTGCCGGTGAGAAGAGGTTATTTGATATTAGCTCACTTGATGAATGGAGAACCCAAGCCTACGAAAACGCCAAGTTGTTTAAAGAAAAGGTTAATAGATGGCATGACAAAAGGATACAAAAGCGTGAGTTTAATGTAGGTGATTATGTATTGCTATACAACTCTCGTTTAAGATTTTTTTGCAGGAAAACTTCTCTCTAAATGGGAAGGTCCTTACGTTATCGAGGAGGTCTACCGTTCCGGTGCCATAAAAATCAACAACTTCGAAGGCACAAATCCAAAGGTGGTGAACGGTCAAAGAATCAAACATTATATCTCAGGAAATCCCATAAATGTTGAAACCAATGTTATTGAAATCGTAACCCCGGAGGAATACATAAGGGACACTTTCCGGAACGTTTCAGACTCCGAAAAGGAATAGGTATGTGGTACGGTAAGTAAAACAACTCCAAAACAGTTTTTAAGGCAATATTTCTTCGTTTTGGAATATTTAGCAAATAGAAAAATAAGCAGTACTCCAGGAAGGACATGAGGGCTCCGCGAGGGTGGAGGGCGCGCCCTACCCTAATGGACGCGCCCCCTACCTCGTGTGCTCTCCGGACTCCGTTTTCGTACACGACACATATTTTGGTCGGTAAAAATTCATTATATAACCTCTCGGGAGTTTTGACTCCCGTATCACGCAAAAATCTCCTATCTTTGTTTCGAGCTGTTTTCTGTCAGGGTTGTCAAGGCCAGGCACTATGTCATCTCCCTCCTCCTCCAACCATGAGGGCACCGATGCTTGGCTAATGAAGATAGAGCTGAAGAGAGAAGAACCCATGGAGATCAATGTCGGGACCCCGATCCTAAGTCACACCGATCTAGCATGTAACACATCATATCACTTTGCGGCCTCACACACGGTATTCCCACGGGTGCCACCTTACCTGGCCCGGGACCGTTTGCGCCTTTTGGCTCACGTATATGATAGTGTCGCTAGCATCCATATGACAAAGAACCCGGGCCGACATGGCTAGTCGTGAACCTAAAGCGGTGCTAACCTATGGGGACAGGCATACATGAATCACATCGAGCATGTCGGTCAACAGCATATGAATCCGGGCTGTAGCACTGGGCTAACAGGACTCCAGGGGAACCCGGGCTGTAGCAGGCTAGGCAGGACTCCGGAAGTCACCACGTGACATTTCCCCGAAGGGACAGACACAGGAATGAAGTGAAACACATGCCGGCCAGTCAAGTGTCCTGAGCAGTAGTGCTGGGCTAGCAGGACTCCGTGAACCGGGCTGTAGCGGACTACTATGGCTCAAGGAAGCACTAGACTACATTTCCCCATAAGAGAGGCTGCCAAGGATAAACAACCAGATTGTCGAATCCCATGCATAGCAATACACGTTACACGTACGCATAACATGCAAGTATGTGCTGTACAACATGGCATCACAACATAACGCAAACTCATATAGATAAAGGCCCAAAAGAGCCACATAGCATTAAGTACAAGCAAGGGTCACATGACCCATCATTCGGAGCATACAAGCAACAAGCGGAAGCATTACATGTCTGAGTACATACAACTACAAATGAAAAAGGCCGAGGAGCCCGACTATCTACAACATCCGATCAAGATCGTAGCTGAGGTACAAGCTACTTGTCGAAGTCCACGTAAACTAGTAAGACTGAAGTCTCCGCTGCAAAAACATAAATAAAGCAACATGAGTACAAAGGTACTCAGCAAGACTTACATCAGATCCTATCATACATGCACTTGTATCAAGAAGGTAATGTGGAGTTTATTTGCAGCAAGCCAGCTTTGACTCAGTGGCTATCATGTACTACGACTGCTGGTAACTCTTTTGAGGTGGCGCACACGAGTCCACTAATCACCACGTCAATACACTACTATGGATTCATTCCCGTCTTCCTACGAGAAGGCCATCCATAGCACTCACACTTGTCTTGAGCATTTTAGAGTATCCACTTCAAGTTGTCTATGTACCACGTAAGCATCCAAGAAGTCCGTAACCGAGGACACGGCTATTCGAATAGATCATGATAACCCTGCAGGGGTGTACTTCTTCACACACGCTCTCACCACTTATCACCATGTACACGTCATGTATCTCGGCAACCTTCAAGCGGAAGCCTGGCGAGGGTGTCGGCCACGACCTGACTAACCACACAAGACTCTAGTCTAGGTTTATCGCCTATTCGGGTTCCATCCGCAAGGAGATCCAGCCGGGGTGTCGCTCACGGCCCCAAACGATGTGTGCAGGGTTCCCAAGCCCACCTCGCCGGATGGAACTACGCTTGGTACACCGTGCCACTTGTGCCTAGTCTGTCCCAAGACCACCTGGCCGGGTGCCACTTGGTAGACTACTAACACTACCTACAAACACCAGAAACTAATTGCAACTCCTGGACAAAGATCAAGTTGGTTAATAAGTCGAGAGAGCTTGGAGTGCCCAGAGCCCAATGTGTGGTAGTATCTAGTCATTGGATAACATACACAGAACTCAGTGCTTAAGGACGGTTCCAGTGAGACAACCCACCATGTACTCCTACATGGCCTCTCACGGCTACCTTTACCAAATCGTGTTCACACGCTTAACTCTCAGCACCAGAACATATCGTATCACTCCAATTCATTCCCAATGAATCAGACCTGTCACAACTCTAAGCAATAGCAGGCATGGCATGGCAAGAACACAACATGGCTCAATCAACTCCTACACATGCTAGTGGGTTTTAACTATTTACTGTGGCAATGACAGGTCATGCAGAGGAATGGGTTCAACTACCGCAGCATAAAGTAGCAGTTGAATCATTGTTGTCCTAATGCAATAATGAGAGCAGGAGCGAGAGAGTAGGATTGTATCGGAATGAACAAGGGGGTTTGCTTGCCTGGTAGATCAACATGGGGGTACTGCTCCACTGATAAGTACTCTCGAACACTTTCCGGAGCAGGACCTATCGAGAAGGAACGGTGTTGTAAATCAAACACAAGCATATGCAACATTATGATGCATGAACATGGCATGAGTATGTGATGTTGTTTGAGCTAATGCAACTAGCATTCATTTGGTTAAAGTCCATTTGAACTAAAGATTCAAATGCACCTTTAACATAAGCTCTTAGATATGCCATAAGTGTGTTTTCATATATACAGCATGTATAGATGGTTTGTCATGCATGAAAATGGTACAGATGGATAGATTGAATTTTTCTGATAATTTTTAATATATAAATTATTTCAATCTGAGCTACGGTTGAATTTCTATGAATTTTTGAAGTTTATATCATTTTCTGGAATTTCCTAATTTATTTTAAATCCAGGAAATAGCTTATTGCGTCAGCACTGCATCATGCTGACGTCACCGGTCAACGAAGCGGCCCAGGTCAAACTTGACCTGTGGGGCCCACTGGTCAGTGACCCAGTGCTGCCTAGGTCACAAACAGGTGGGGTCGGGTCAACGCCACATCAGCATAGTCAAAGCTGACACGTGGGCCCACTGTAATTAGATTAATCTTAATCTTGCTTAGTTAGCCGGTTAGTTAGGTAGTGGGGCCCGGCTGTCTGTGTCCCAGGGTGTTACTAACTGCGTCATTAATCTTAATTAATCGTGCCATGTCAGCGTCGCCGGATTAAGGGCCGGCGACCTTACAGTGCGGTGGCGACTCGCCGGCCGGCCGTTTTCCGGCGATGGATGGCCGCGCGGATGGGTTCTATGGAACGCTCATAGTGCGGCGCGTCCAGGGGTGGTCGTGGGGATGCCGGGGATGGGCTACAGCGGTGAGGGCGGCGAGCTTTGCGGCGGCAGAGCTCGGTGGTGTGCGGGTGCTGCGCCAGGGCTCGCTGCCGAGCTGCCTGTGCTGCATGACAATGCCAGGGGTGCTCTAGGGCGCGCCCGTTGCATGACGGCAGTGAACGGAGCACGGGGAGCACGTGTGCTGCGGCAATGGCGGAGCCGAGCTTCGGCTTGTGCGGCAAGGGAGCTAGAGGGCACGGGAGGACAGGGGAGAAGGGGGAGATGACGGCGGGGCTCACGGAGATTTGAACGGCGCCGTCGTTGAGCTTGGGGAGGCACTGAGCGACGCAGATTGACAGGCGAAGTCTGACGGCAGATGCGGCGGTGACGAGCTCGGAGGCGTCGTCACAGGAAGTCCGGTGATGTGACCTTCGTCTTGGTGAGGCGGTGCTCGACGGCGGACCAGTGGGACACGACAATGGGGCTCGGCGTGGGCAGTGGCTACGGCGACGGTGAGCGGCGGCGACGAGCTTCGCTCGGTGGTGCTCGGGGGAAGGGGAACAGACAAGGGATAGGCACGGGAAAGAGGGGGAGAGTGACCAGGGGGTTGCAGGCGTCTCCGTGGCGCTCGGGTGAGGACGGGGGAGGCAGCAGGAGGTGGAAGCAGGAGGTGGCTTCGCCTCCTGTGCGTGCGCCACGCCGTCGTCCTCCTGGCAAGGGAAGGAGACGACTGGCGCCTGGCTCTGGTGGGCTGGGCCGTGCTGGGCCAGCTGGGTTGCCAGGTAAGGCCAGGTAAGGTTTTATTCCTTTTTCTGTTTCCTATTTTCTGACCTTTGTTTTGATTTAATAAAAATACTAAATCAAGTTATTTTCTTCTAAAAATTTTTGCAGGGGCCTAAAGGATTATTCCAAAGCCCCTCACAAAAATTCAGAATTATTGGACAATATTATATATATATATATATATATATAAATATTTATCCAACACAAATAATTACTAGATTAATTCCAAATGGCCAAAATAAATATTTATGAGCTCCTAAAAATATTGGTTTGAAATTTTACCTCTGCCCAATATTTTCAGAGAGAGACATGAACATTTTCTTGGACCCTTTGGAGCAATTTTTATCTGGGTCATTTCCAGAAATGATTTCTGAGGGTTCTACAAATCCCCATTTCAAATTTAAATGAAATTTAAACATGATGCACACATGACTATCTAGCCTAGGTCATACCAGAACTAGGGATGTGACAATCAACAAGGATGAAGGGATCAAGAAGGCCATAGAGGACCAAGTTCCGGCAACAGAAGACACCCTTCAACTGGATCACAACCTTCTTACCCCAACAAAAATTGAAGCTTTCAAGATGATTGAGTTAGCTCATATACAAAATAAGTATCTCACACGTGAAAATATTCTATTGAAGGAGCATATCATCGCACTCAAGGGCATTATCCGCAAGTTAGAAGACCTCCTACGCTCGATGTGCGACTATCCATCATCAACATCCCCACCTTCTTCACCAACAAAGGAGACATAATCACATGGGTATGGGCACTCCACTTGGCAACTGCCAAGCTCTGGGGAGTGCCCCAGTATCGTATCACCATCACTTTATCTTTACCGTTTTTTAGTTCAATCCTTTTGGTAATATCTTGATCTAGTAGAATAAAAGTTCTTAGTATGATCTAGTTGTGAGTTTTGCTTTATTATCCTTCTATGTAATCGAGTCCGTGAGCTATATAATAAAGATTAGTGTTGAGTCAAGGGCTTGATTATTTTTCCATGATCCTAAGGGAATAAAAGAAAAGAGAAAGAAATAAAAGAAAAAAAGAGATCACGTGAGTCTTATGGAGAGTAATGAGCTCACATAGAAAGAGTATGATGAATAATAGTTGTTGAGGGTTGACAAACACAGTTTTGGTCATCGTTGCAACTAATAGGAAGTAATAAAGAAAGAGAGGTCTTCACATATAAATATACTATCTTGGCCATCTTTTATGATTGTGAGCACTCATTAAAATATGACATGCTAAACAGTTGACATTGGACAAGGAAGACAACGTAATGGGTTATGTTTTCTTACATCTGAGATAAATTATATTGTCTTGGATCTTCCAACATGATGAGCTTGCCTTTCCCCCTCATGCCAGCCAAATTCATTGCACCAAGTAGAGATACTACTTGTGCTTCCAAATACCCTTAAACCAGTCTTGCCATAAGAGTCCACCATATCTACCTATGGATTGAGTAGGATCCTTCAAGTAAGTTGTCATCGGTGCAAGCAATAAAAATTGCTCTCTATGTATGATTGATTGGTGTGGAGGAAATAAGCTTTATACGATCGTGTGATATGGAAGTAATAAAAGCGATAGACTGCATAATAAAGGTCCATATCACAAGTGGCAATATAAAGTGACGTTCTTTCGCATTAAGATTTTGTGCATCCAGCCATAAAAGCGCATGACAACCTCTGCTTCCCTCTGCGAAGGGCCTATCTTTTACTTTTATCTCCTACATTGCATAAGAGTCATGGTGATTTTCACCCTTCCTTTTTACACTTTATCCTTTGGCAAGCACAATATGTTGGAAAGATCCTGGTATATATGGCTAATTGGATGTGAGTTTTCATGAACTATTACTGTTGACATTACCCTTGAGGTAAAATGTTGGGAGGCAAAACTATAAGCCCCTATCTTTCTCCGTGTCCAATTAAAACTCCATACTCATAAGTATTGCGTGAGTATCAGCAATTGTGAAAGACTATATGATAGTTGGGTATGTGGACTTGCTGAAAAGCTCTTATACATTGACTCCTTCCTATGTTATGATAAATTGCAATTGCTTCAATGACTGAGATTATAGTTTGTTAGTTTTCAATGAAGTTTACGATTCATATTTGATATTGTGATTGAATTATTACTCTAGCATTAGAGATTATATGACAAAGAATTATATGAGTTGCTGGTCTAAGAATGATCATGATGCCCTCATGTCCGTATTTTATTTTTATCGACACCTCTATCTCTAAACATGTGCACATATTTTTCGATTTCGGCTTTTCGCTTGAGGACAAGCGAGGTCTAAGCTTGGGGGAGTTGATACGTCCATTTTGCATCATGCTTTTATATCGATATTCATTGCATTATGGGCTGTTATTACACATTATATCACAATACGCATGCCTATTCTCTCTTATTTTACAAGGTTTACATAAAGAGGGAGAATGCCGGCAGCTGGGATTTTGAGCTGGAAAAGGAGCAAATATTAGAGACCTATTCTGCACAGCTCCAAAAGTCCTGAAATTTCATGGAAGATGTTTTCCATATATATAAAAAATACTGAGAGAAAGAACTTGACCAGGGGGGCCACACCCTGCCCACGAGGGTGGGGGGCGCGCCCTACCCCTCTGGGCGCGCCCCCCTACCTCGTGGGCCCCCTGGTGGCCCTCCGGTGGTCATCTTCTGCTATATGAAGTCTTTCGATGGGAAAAAATCATAAGCCATCTTCTCGGACGAAACTCCGCCGCCACGAGGCGGAACCAATCTAGGGCTCTGGCGGAGCTGTTCTGTCGGGGAAACTTCCCTCCCGGAGGGGGAAATCATCGCCATCGTCATCACCAACGCTCCTCTCATCGAGAGAGGGCAATCTCCATCAACATCTTCATCAGCACCATCTCATCTCAAAACCCTAGTTCATCTCTTGTATCCAATTCTTGTCTCCAAGTCCGGGATTGGTGCTAGTAGGTTGCTAGTAGTGTTAATTACTCCTTGTAGTTGATGCTAGTTGGTTTAATTGGTGGAAGATCATATGTTCAGATCCTATATGCATATTAATACCCCTCTGATTATGAACATGTTTATGCTTTGTGAGTAGTTACTTTTGTTCCTGAGGACATGGGAGAAGTCTTGCTATTAGTAGTCATGTGAATTTGGTATTCATTCGATATTTTGATGAGATGTATGTTGTCTCTCCTCTAGTGGTGTTATGTGAACGTCGACTACATGACACTTCACCATTATTTGGGCCCAGAGGAAGGCATTGGGAAGTAATAAGTAGATGATGGGTTGCTAGAGTGATAGAAGCTTAAACCCTAGTTTATGCGTTGCTTCGTAAGGGGCTGATTTGGATCCATATGTTTCATGCTATGGTTAGGTTTACCTTAATACTTTTGTTGTAGTTGCGGATGCTTGCAATAGAGGTTAATCATAAGTGGGATGCTTGTCCAAGTAAGGGCAGTACCCAAGCACCGGTCCACCCACATACCAAATTATCAAAGTACCGAATGCGGATCATATGAACATGATGAAAACTAGCTTGATGATATTCCCATGTGTCCTCGGGAGCGCTTTACATCATATAAGAGTTTGTCCAGGCTTGTCCTTTGCTACAAAAAGGATTGGGCCACCTTGTTGCACCTTATTTACTTTTGTTACTTGTTGCTCGTTACAAATTATCTTATCACAAAACTATATGTTACCACTTATTTCAGTACTTGCAGAGAATACCTTACTGGAAACCGCTTATCATTTCCTTCTTCTTCTCATTGGGTTCGACACTCTTACTTATCAAAAGGACTACGATAGATCCCCTATACTTGTCGGTCATCAGCCAGGGGTGTAACTCTCAATCTGCTCCAGATGGCCAAGCGAATTGGCCCGCAGTGCGAAGCCGCCGAATACAAAGATCTGCTTGGGGAGGAAAACCTCACCCTGGACTGCATCGCTAGCGATGATTGAAGGAGCCATCAAGCCTTACGGTGACGACATAGTGGAATTCTCAATGAAAGCACCAATGTCAGTGTCAAAACCGGCGGATCTCGGGTAGGGGGTCCCGAACTTTGCGTCTAAGGCGGATGGTAACAGGAAGCAGGGGATACAATGTTTACCCAGGTTCGGTCCCTCTTGATGGAGGTAATACCCTACGTCCTGCTTGATTGTTCTTGATGATATGTGTATTACAAGAGTTGATATACCACGATATCGTAGAGGCTAAACCCTAGAAGCTAGCCTATGGTATGATTGTATGTTGTCCTACGGACTAAACCCTCCAGTTTATATAGACACCGGAGGGGGCTAGGGTTACACAAGGTCGGTTACAAGGGAGGAGATATACACATCCGTATTGCCTAGCTTGCCTTCCATGCCAAGGAGAGTCCCATCCGGACACGGGACGAAGCCTTCAATCTCGTATCTTCATAGTCCAATAGTCCGGCCAAAGGATATAGTCCAGCTGTCCGGAGACCCCCTAATCCAGGACTCCCTCAGTGAAGATGAATGATTAGAGAACCATTCGATGTATTGTGCATTATGAAGTATTATGGAGGACACAAACCATCTGAACATTTGGTGCAGTTCAACTAAAATCAAGCTGACATCCCTATGGATTTCATATTTATATGCCGCAAGAAAACAAAGACACATCAGCACACACAAGAATATTGGCCCCAGTGTCAACCCACCAATAGGTGGACTAACAAACTGAATGTATGGTAAACAGATTACCATACCCAGATGCCCCATCATTGTTGCTTAGAATGACATTGACAGACTTGGAGTCCTATCATGGCTTCTTGTACATGTTTGGGCACTTTTTGCCTAGTGCACTCCACGTGTTGTAGAGTTTCCTATGCTCTCTGCAGACTAGTCATGTCACCAGCATCTACTAATACTCTGTAAAGCTTCTTGATCATTCCTTCTGTAATGTAGCGCAAACAGTGAATGCTTCTTTCTGCAAAGTGGTGAAACCAACTGGACCCACTAATGCAGCAGTTTGCCTTAAACACATTGGCTCCTTTTGTGCAGTTCAACTAAAATCAAAGTCAGAATAAAACCGAGCTTTAATTTTGATATCCTTGTAAGCAACAATAGGTATAAGGGAAACAACTACTGAGAAATAACGGTTGATGACTTGTACTCCCAGAAGAAAAACATCTATTGATCTACCTTATCTTAATGGGAAACAAAGTAGGAGAGTAGAAATTATCCATCGGTGTGATTCATTCATATTAACTGAGACATTATCTTAACAATGCCTTGTTTGAACATGTATAAAGAATGACAAAGCAGAAAAGTACCATTCCTAAAACAATGCGATTGATTCATATTAACCGAGACATTATCTTAACAATACCTTGGTTAAACATGTAGAAAGAACTACAAAGCAGGATAGTACCATTTGTAAAACACTGTAACTGCTATATAATAACAGAGACATTATCTGAACAATACATTTCTTAAACATGTACTCCGACTGATCCCTAACAGAAATGGTACTCCCACCGATCCCTAACAAGTGTTGCAGTTTTAAACTAAGATTCAGTAGTTAATTCTGAGGAAAATCGGTACTGACCTTTCAAGACCAAAACTTGAAACAACTCATGAAGAAATCCTAAAAGAGATCTCAACACATATATGGAAATCCGGTCTACAATAGCAACAAGTTGAATAGATATCCCTGTTTTAACAGAGGTAAAAAAGGAATCAATTACTGGCAAAATAAAGGAGGATGAAACATGCGGCCACAAAAATAGTAATTCCGCCAATCCCTAACAAGTGTTGCAGTTTTGAACTAAGATTCAGTAGTTAATTCTGAGAGTGGCATTGCTTAATTTTACCAGCGGCATTAGATTAACAAAAAGCATAAACAGTTCTAGGGGAGAGTGGGCGCAACAACACCATGTGCTTCCATCTACTTATAAAGGGGGTGATGCAGAGTTTGTTGTAACAAAGCAACAAACATCATGTCTGGGTTGGTACCATTTTTGAACTAAGATTCAGTAGTTAATTCTGAGAGTGGCATTGCTTAATTTTACCAGCGGCATTAGATTAACAAAAGGCATAAACAGTTCCAGGGGAGAGTGGGTGCAACAACACCATGTGCTTCCATCTACTTATAAAGGGGGTGATGTAGAGTTTTGTTGTAACAAAGAAACAAGCATCATGTCTAGGTTGGAACAATTTTTGCCTACTCAATGGTAAAAGACAGCAGTTCAATAGCTTCAATTTAACATTTATCCAAAACAGTACTAATACAAGTAGCACAACATCTCAAAGCACACTTCAACATCATGTGGATGAAAATCGGTACTGACCTTTCTTAACCAAGATTTGAAACAACTCGTATGGAGGACTTGAAATAAATTCCAACACATATATGAAAATCCATGATCTCCTTTTGTGCAGTTCCACCAAAATTAGGCAAAGTCGCCGGTGTGCCATTCAAGTTGAACTGCACAAAACACTGTTAAAACATAAGTGTTTTGAGTAGCGAAGCAAAATGTCGCAATAGCAACAAGTTGAATAGATATCCCTGTTTTAACAGAGGCAAAAAAGGAATCAATTACTGGCAAAATAAAGGAGGATGAAACATGCGGCCACAAAAATAGTAATTCCGCCAATCCCTAACAAGTGTTGCAGTTTTGAACTAAGATTCAGTAGTTAATTATGAGAGTGGCATTGCTTAACTTTACCAGCGGCATTAGATTAACAAAAAGCATAAACAGTTCTAGGGGAGAGTGGGCGCAACAACACCATGTGCTTCCATCTACTTATAAAGGGGGTGATGCAGAGTTTGTTGTAACAAAGCAACAAACATCATGTCTGGGTTGGTACCATTTTTGAACTAAGATTCAGTAGTTAATTCTGAGAGTGGCATTGCTTAACTTTACCAGCGGCATTAGATTAACAAAAGGCATAAACAGTTCCAGGGGAGAGTGGGTGCAACAACACCATGTGCTTCCATCTACTTATAAAGGGGGTGATGTAGAGTTTTGTTGTAACAAAGAAACAAGCATCATGTCTAGGTTGGAACAATTTTTGCCTACTCAATGGTAAAAGACAGCAGTTCAATAGCTTCAATTTAACATTTATCCAAAACAGTACTAATACAAGTAGCACAACATCTCAAAGCACACTTCAACATCATGTGGATGAAAATCGGTACTGACCTTTCTTAACCAAGATTTGAAACAACTCGTATGGAGGACTTGAAATAAATTCCAACACATATATGAAAATCCATGATCTCCTTTTGTGCAGTTCCACCAAAATTAGGCAAAGTCGCCGGTGTGCCATTCAAGTTGAACTGCACAAAACACTGTTAAAACATAAGTGTTTTGAGTAGCGAAGCAAAATGTCGCAATAGCAACAAGTTGAATAGATATCCCTGTTTTAACAGAGGCAAAAAAGGAATCAATTACTGGCAAAATAAAGGAGGATGAAACATGCGGCCACAAAAATAGTAATTCCGCCAATCCCTAACAAGTGTTGCAGTTTTGAACTAAGATTCAGTAGTTAATTATGAGAGTGGCATTGCTTAATTTTACCAGCGGCATTAGATTAACAAAAAGCATAAACAGTTCTAGGGGAGAGTGGGCGCAACAACACCATGTGCTTCCATCTACTTATAAAGGGGGTGATGCAGAGTTTGTTGTAACAAAGCAACAAACATCATGTCTGGGTTGGTACCATTTTTGTTCACTACTTAATGGGAAAAGAGAGTAATACAATAGCTTCAATTCAACATTTATTTAAAACAGTACCAATACAAGTAGCACAACATCTCAAAGCACACTGCACAATCATGTGGATGAAGGCATGTACTGACCTTTCATCAGACAACCAACATAAAATACGAATCTACCAACACGAATAGGAAATTCAATCTCGTTTTGTGCAGTTGCACTGAAATCAAGCAAAATTGCCAGTGTGACATTTAAGTTTGCCATAGCAACAAGTTGAATAGATATCCCTGTTTTAACAGAGGCAAAAAAGGAACAATTACCGGACAATAAAGGAGGATGAAACATGCGGCCACAAAAAGAAGCATCTACCTTATCTTGATGGAAAACAAAGTATAGGACAGTAGCATTTATAAAACGGTTGCATTGATTCATATTAAAAGAGAAATTCTCTTAAAACAGTTCAGTAGTTAATTCTAAGAGTGACATTGCTTAATTTTACCAGCAGCATTAGATTAAGAAAAAGCATAAACAGTTCCAGGGGAGAGTGGGCGCAACAACACCATGTGCTTCCATCTACTTATAAAGGGGGTGATGCAGAGTTTGTTGTAACAAAGCAACAAGCATCATGTCTGGGTTGGTACCTTTTTTGTTCACTAAATGGGAAAAAAGAGCAATACAATAGCTTCAATTCAACATTTATTTAAAACAGTACCAATACAAGTAGCACAGCATCTCAAAACACACTGCATGATCAGGTGGATGAAGGCAAGTACCAACCTGTCATGACGCACACAAGATCACCTATGAATCTGCCAACACGAATAGGAAATCCAATCTCGTTTTGTGCAGTTGCACTAAAATCAAGCAAAGTTGCCGGTGTGACATTTAAGTTTGCTATAGCAACAAGTTGAATAGATATCCCTATTTTAATAGAGGCAAAAAAGGAAACAATTACTGGCCAATAAAGGAGGATGAAACAAATGGCAACAAAAAGAAGCATCTAACTTATCTTGATGGAAAACAAAGTAGGACATTAGCATTTCTAAAATGGTTGCATTGATTCATATTAACAGAGACATTCTCTTAAAACAACATTCGTTAAGAATGTAATTTACTTTTAATAGTGGCATTGCTTCAATTTTCTAGCAGCATTCTTAGATTAACAATAGCAAAATAGTTGTATGGGACATGGGACATGTCAGACCATGTGCATCCACACGTATAAATGGGTGATGCAGAGTATGGAGCCAAGGAGCATATCTGCATTGGTCCCATATTTGTTCTTTTTGAACCTTTTTCCTATGTGAGGGCAGAAAATCTAGTCCTGCACAAACTACCCGAACCCCCAGTTTCTTTCCCTTTTCAACAAAGAGATCGGTTCCTTACAGATGTGTGTACTAGGTTACCCCCTTTTTCCCTTTTCGACCAACAAAGCGGCTGGATAGCTAGTCTATACTACGTTTCCTCCCTCCTTTCCTCATTGAACGACGTCCTACATTCATGCTCCACCCCACCGCACCCTTCTTTCCTCTTTGAACCAAGACCTAGATTCGACTACAAAATCGAAAAAGATCCACATGCAGCTAGAGCAATGACGGTTTCAAAGAAACTTATACCTTAGGGTCGTCGGGATGTGGCAAGGCGTGCGGCGGGAGGCTGGATCTGCGTACAAGATAGTGCGGCGAGAGTGTGGAGAGTGCAAACTCTAGCGAACAAGCGCTGAGGCTCCGGCTTATATAGTACTACATATATACTGTAGTACGGACTGAGCTCCAGTGCCTTAACTCCACCTACTTTTGGCTGTATGACAGGTGGGCTAGCCACATTTTGGGCCCACCTATCATAAACCCAAAGGCAGGTGCACTAAGTCAATGAAGTTGTGTCCATATAGTACTCGTGTATACTACTAATATATAGTGGAGTGGTTTTCTTATTCTCTCCATAACAATCGTTTTAAATTGTTTAAGTACGAAACGAAACTCTTAATTTAACGTACCAGTGAAGAAAACTACTACTCCCGATGAACTAACGATCCACACGTCCTGGTCGCACTTCCTGTCTGGGGCGTGCGGTACACTACCCTCTCTTAAGTGAACAATGACACATGGGCCAAATTATTGGAAACATGTGAGAGTGTGTACAAATAAAGAATTTTAATTTCAATTATCGGAAAGGTTTGAGAGTATGTACAGTTTTCCCTCTCTTAATAATTATGGTTTGCTGTGTTCGGCCTAAACTTGGTCAAACTTTACAAAGTTTGACTTCAGTCAAGTCTAATATGCGGAGTAAATAAAAATGGAGGGCTACTACGTCCATCCGGGTTTTTAGTCGACACCATTTTTTTAATCAAAGTTAATAGCTGGACAAATAAAATTATAGGGGTGTTGAAGACAAAGTTGTGAGAAAGCTTAGAAATCAATACAAAACTTATGCTCTTAGTACCAACATGGATCCTTCTTCGAGGAAATAGTTGATTCATAGCCAACTGTGTGATAAAATTGCACCAATGTGAAAGATGACTGCGTCTCCAACACAACCAATCAAAGAGCACTGATAGAAGACAACTTGTTTTTCGTCGAAAATCGATCTGCTTCACCAGCCGACGCAACCATGAGGCGCGACCATGAGCATCGATAGGTCATCATGGTGATGCATCATCCATTTGGCATAAAGTTTGGGTGAGGCACCTATGAAGTTCGACAAATCCTCACTGTGGTCTGTTTCTTCTCATTAATCAAGCTCGAGGAAGGAAGAACCATGTGGTAGAGGACAATGAGGCGGAACAACAATGGCCATCCAATTTTGTGCGGTTCCACTAAAATTGAGGAAGACATGCCCGGGTATGGAGATACGCATTGTTGTTTGCCAAAATATTAAAAAGGGATATAGTGTTGTTACTTTGTTTTGGGAGTGGTACAAGATTAACAACGACATCTCAATTGTCAATAAGAATTAATGAAAAGTACACCAACAAATAGAAGCATCATGATTATCTTGATGGGAACTAAACTAGGATACCCGAGAAAAAAAAGCATTTTTTCATTTAACCAGTGATAGTATTAGATTAGCAGCAACAATAGGAGCATATGGACAATGACCGCACAACCACCATGTACTTTTTGTCGAAACAACATGTATACCTCCACCGAGGCATAAATCAAGACAACTTTTCGAGTGGCATTTCCTCTATAATAGTAGGTGATGTTGGACCAGCCGATGAACCCTAGCTACTATACATGGGGAGCTGGGGAGTAGTCGCATAGAAGAAAACACGCATGCAGTGACCTGGGGAGTTGGACCAGTACAAGAAGTTATACCTCAGGTGGGCGAGATGTCGCTTAGGCGGGCGGGTGGGATCTGCCCACACGATGGCAGCGAACAAGGGCGTGGAGGACCTTCGTCCGCGCCAGCACCGGCTCCGAGAGGAGGGTGCGCATCGGCTTCCTCCATCGCCGACGGCGACAACGTCAACGCTGCACCTCCTCACCTCCTGCAGCGGATGGGATTCGGCCGGATCTGTGACCACCGGTGAGGAGAGAGATAGAGTGGACACTGTCATCTTGTTTTGATATGGAGAGGGTGAGAGAGCGAGACGCGAGAAACCCTATCAAACAAGAGGCTATATATACAATGGAGTAAAAATTCTCTCCATAGTAGTGGTTTTAAATAGAATACGCGCGTTCCCAGAAAAAAGAAACAAAAACTGGCGAACAATTTTTTAACGTACCAAGAAAGAAAACTCGATCAAAAACACGCCCCCGCTTCCAGGTCACAAGAGTCGTCGCGCACACACACGTAGGCATAGACATGCATCTGAGGATGGGTGGGTAAAACTGAATACGGATGGTGCCTTCTTGCCAGAGAACGAAACTGCTGGTACATGCATGATACTCGGGGTCATGGGGGTGCTATAATTTTCTCTTCATGTAGAAGCTTGTGTTATTGCGCGAACGCACTGGAAGCAGAATTGTTGGCCATCAAAGAGGGTTTGTCACTCGCATTGTAGTGGAGTAATCTTTTTTTTTGACCCACACACCATAGAACAATCGTTCTATGGTAAATTATATTAATATAGTAAACTACATGGGGAGTCTAAGCTCCAAATATCAATATCGAGACCGACTTCCTTGAAGCTACAAATATGGAAAGGATTAGGAGTGAAGATCTTGATAGATCTTGGTTTGGTTTTTTGGTGCGTGAGATTGGATCGCTCATGACACTCTGAAATACTTGTATTGCTCATGTTCGACGAAACAACAACATTGTCAATCATACTTTAGCTCATTATGGTAGGACTAGTGGCCATATTGCTGTTTGGCTAGGTTCAGGCCCTGATGGCATTGTCAAACTTTGTAACTCCGAGTGTAGCCTGGCTATGTGAGTGATACAAGTTTGTTCCCGCAAAAACAACAAAAATACATAGACATGCATATCCGTGTTTACGTAAAATTCCATCTCCATCTCCAATCATATTTGTCCAATTGGCACATTATTTACGTTGTTAATTATATACACAACAATATTAACGTACAACATCTCTTGTTTGCGGGCGTCTGGGCCGCTGCCACACCCGCTCATGACCAACCCAAACCCTCTTCATCACCCGCGCGTGCTTCCCGCCCGAAACAGTCAGTGTCGCATTCATGCCTGGCCAGAGCAGACGCGACCTCTCACTGGCGCCGGCATTGAAGCGGCGCGCCGGCCGAGAGAGCGTCGCCCGCGCCGCTTCCCGGTGCACGCGACTGCTACGCGTTCAAAGGTCGCAGTAGCCGGCCACAACATGCATGTAAAAGTTCTTGGGAGTCCGTGCTACAGCTAGCTGTCCTCCCCCAACTCGTCAATCTCTTCCAGTAGTGCTAGTACTCCATGGCGTGATCCATCGACAAGCAGGCGGGAAAGTTATCGTATACTCGCGGTGAGTGGCATGCCGAGCGACCGTATGGGATCAAGCCGTGGAGGAGGGTGAGACATGAATGCGACAGACGTGATTTAAACGTTGGTTTTTGCTCGATCGCGCGATCGAACGAAACAAAACATTGGTTTCTCTCCATTTCCATTTTTTCTCCGAAAAAACAAAAACTTTCCACTCCATTTTCATTCCTACTCCAAGGTTGCCCCATTAGAACATTCCATTAAATACAAAGGAAAACTAACACGCATGCTGATGCATCTCAATGATTCACAGATCATAGCCAATATTTACTTCACACCTAAAGACAAAAGTTGTGAGAGCGTGTACAAAAGAAAAACTACTGATGGGGTCACTACGACTTAAACCCTAAACCGTAAATAGGATTTAATTTCCTGGCTAAGTAGAACCTGTCGAAGGAAAGACGGCTGGCACCCTCGGATCATACGATGCTTCTATGCAGTTCCACTAAAATCGAGCTGAGCATCCCTGATGGCAAAGATATTGAAGAAGTGTGATTAGAATAATAGTACTGGCACTAGTTCATGAGACATAAACTCATCACAAATAGAAGCCGGTAGAAGTAGAGAAAGATCAACATGGAGATGGAGCTACGTGGGGAGCTACGGCAGTGGAGCAAGCCGGCTCCAAAAGGAAGATGTAATACCTGGGACGTCGGGCTGTAGCTAGAATGGCGGTTGGGACGCGGCATCAGCCCATACCATGGGGACCCCTGATTGGGACGCACCGACTGTGGGTTTTCTCCCTCGCCGATGTCGACCACGTCTATGCAGAACATTGTTCCCTTCCTCCATCGGCGGGGATCAGGCCGGATATGTGACCAGCGGTGTGGACACCATCGTTCTATGCTCGTGAAGAGAGCAACTCAAGCAAGCAGGCATGTAGATTAGGCTCCTGCTAGTGTATATAACTACATATAGTGGTTTTCTTGTTCTCTCCATATCAACCATTTTATATTGCGTGCGTGTCATTGAAGAGTGAAATGATGGTTTCTTCTTCCTACTAACTTACTGTGTGATTTGACTGCTCCTTATTGGCCACTACATGTACTCCCCCTACGTGTATGACCGTTCCTGAGTCTCACTTGTACTTATCTCTATTTTCTTGCATGACACGTGAGTAGACAGGATGCGCATAGAGGAATTTTGTTACTGCACGTTGTTACGTAGTACTGTACTACTAGTACCTACTCACTCCTTCCGGTTCACTACTGGTACTCCCTCCGTCCTGGCTTATTGGTCCCCTTTGTACTCAATTCATGGGCTCATTTTCCTCAAGAAATTTTCTTTACCAACGTATTAATATCAGGAATGCATGCGTGAACAACGAATGATTAAACCTTGCATGCAACGTTTTGACAAAGCATTGCCTTATTAACATGTGAATGTAAGGGACTACAACCTCGTGCATGCATGCAACAGTCACACATACACATGGACGCAAAAACGCGTGTGACGCCCTAATGCATGCATGTCCGAGCACACGACGGAACACACACGGTCATGCTCAAGTGCTCAACCTACACGTGCATGCACACACATACTCAGCCAGGGTGAGCTAGTGACCGTATAAACACTGGAAAATGTATATATTGAGTGCAATGAGCGTATTATGAAGTCCACTAACCATATTTTTACAAATATATAGTGACATACAGTGTATTTATCTCATTTGAAATTAAGCCATATTCACCGGAAAGGAGGCAGTATGGACTAGCATTACTTTGTCTTGTCCCGTCAACTTGCCGAACGAGGAGAAGCTTGCAGGACGGGAGAAGCTTGTGCGCGGTGGCTCGCATGACAAGGAGAAACTTTTGACTAATTCAAGCTCTCCTTTTCTCAGGTGATGGACGTGCAACAGCTAATTCGGTGTCAGATTGCCAGAAGCATACACTATACTAGTACTAGTATTATTGTTTGACTTCCCGAAGAGGTGAACAGCCAAGCGCAAAGTTTACGAGTACTAGTACTACTACTATAGAGGTATGTACTATACTATACTAGGAACCAGATGGAGGAGCGTCTGCACTCTTATTATATTTTAAAAATGTGATAAAGAAATCTTCAACACATTTGGTTCTCTTCGAGGGTTCTCGCATGTGATAATGGAAGTTGATTGCATGGAACACTCACCACAATTCTTGCTTAATTCTGACTCGAATCCTTTTACAAATAGGAGCACTCAGTAATATTTCCTCTTTTTTGTTATTCAGCATGTAAACAGGTCAGCAAACCTTGTGGTGCATCTTTGTGCCAACCGTGCTTGCTGCACTTTGAATGTGGCCGAGAGTTGGCTTGATGAAACACCTCGCTTCCTTCTTCTTTTTTGTGGGGTACCTTGCTTCCTAGTGACCAATCTCTTGGCTGAGCGTCCTAAGAATGCTTATATATGAATAAAGCTCTCTCATTTACCCGCAAAAAAGATTAAGCCATATTAACCGGAAAGGAGGGAGTATGGACTAGCTCTACTTTTTGGTGTGTCCCATCAACTCGCAGAACAAGGAGAAGCTTGCAGGACAAGGTGAAGCTCACTTATGCCTTTTGACTAATGCAACCTACCCTCACCTAGGCGGTGGACATACAACAGTTCATTCGGTGTCAGATTGCCACAGGCATACACTGTAGTACCCAACATGCGGAGTACCATCATTGTTCGAGTTCACGAAGAGGCGAAGAGCCAAGCGCAAGGTTTATAGTTGTACGAGTAGTACTACTACGAGAACCGCATGGTGGAGCATCTGTACTCTTAATTTATTTTAATCTCTGATAAAGTACACATTTATTTGCGAGAAGGGCGGATAACGGCAGCCCAATGGTAGTGTTAAAAAACATCGAACATGTAACGATGATATCGATCAACCATGCTCGAATATATCTTGGCCTCCGTGCGAGCCCATCTGTGTGTTCTCGCTCCTCATCTCTCTCAAGGAACGGCGGGTTGGCCATTTTGCCGTCAATTGAGATTGGTTTGCTCACACTCCGGTCCCACATGT
Source organism: Triticum dicoccoides (assembly GCF_002162155.2). NCBI lineage: Eukaryota > Viridiplantae > Streptophyta > Magnoliopsida > Poales > Poaceae > Triticum > Triticum dicoccoides. Next base: position 156,736,067 of record NC_041390.1, on the reverse strand, counting down.
CAGTGATATGCCAAGAGGAAGTGCATTGACCGACTTGCCATATGCGTACATGGTTTTGCACCTTCAGGCCATGCTTGGAATGGTTGTATTTCAATACGGAGGCGTATAACTTACACATGTAAGTTACTGGCCACTGTGCAAATTCCATCCGGAATTGAAATGTCGGGCGCAGGTGTGTATTTTTTACAAGTGTATTCAAAAGAGAAACGGTGATCCAAACAGGGCCTCATACTACTCCTCCCTCCGTCACGGTTTACAGGGCGCGCTTCATTCTGATGCATTTCCACCACCAGAGAAACTTTAGAGAGTATTGATGGTTGCTTCTTCTGAGCGACTTACAGTGGGAAAGGTGGGGCTTATGATTTGACTGCTCATTACTGCTCACTATTAGTGCGGCGCAACAACCGGGCTAAGTCTCCCATGCGGTTGTGCACTACTCCATCCGTTCTTAAATATACTACAGAATATTTTTCTTTCTTGAGATTTCAATGAGTGACTACATACGAAGCAAACTGAGTGAATCTACACTCTAAAATATGTCCATTTGAAATTTGTAAAAAGATAAATATTTAGGAATGAAGGAAGTATAATTTTGTGCATGGCACTGTTGGAAATATGCCCTAGAGGCAATAATAAAAGTATTATTATATTTCTATGTTCATGATAATTGTCTTCTATTCATGCTATAACTGTATTATCCGGAAATCGTAATACACGTGTGAATACAAAGACCACAATATGTCCCTAGTGAGCCTCTAGTTGACTAGCTCGTTGTGATCAACAGATAGTCATGGTTTCCTGGCTATGGACATTGGATGTCGTTGATGACGGGATCACATCATTAGGAGAATGATGTGATGGACAAGACCCAATCCTAAGCATAGCACAAAGATCGTGTAGTTCGTTTGCTAGAGCTTTGCCAATGTCAAGTATCTCTTCCTTTGACCATGAGAGCGTGTAACTCCTGGATACCGTAGGAGTGCTTTGGGTGTATCAAACGTCACAACGTAACTGGGTGACTATAAAGGTGCACTACAGGTATCTCCGAAAGTATCTATTGTTTTATGCGGATCGAGACTGGGATTTGTCACTCCGTATGACGGAGAGGTATCTCTGGGCCCACTCGGTAATGCATCATCATAATGAGCTCAAGGTGACCAATGTGTTGGCCACGGGATCATGCATTACGGTACGAGTAAAGTGACTTGCCGGTAACGAGACTGAACAAGGTATTGGGATACCGACGATCGAGTCTCGGGCAAGTAACGTACTGATTGACAAAGGGAATTGTATACAGGGTTTGATCGAATCCTCGACATCGTGGTTCAACCGATGAAATCATCGAGGAGAGTGTGGGAGCCAACATGGGTATCCAGACCCCGCTGTTGGTTATTGCCCGAGAGTGGTCTCGGTCATGTCTGCATGTCTCCCGAGCCCGTAGGGTCTACACACTTAAGGTTTGGTGACGCTAGGGTTATTAGGAAGACTAGTATGTGACTACCGAATGTTGTTCGGAGTCCCGGATGACATCCCAGACGTCACGAGGAGTTCCGGAATGGTCCGGAGGTAAAGTTTTATATATGGGAAGTTGTTAAACGGGCACCGGAAAGTTTCGGGGTTATACCGGTATTGTACCGGGACCACCGGAAGGGTTCCGGGGGTCCACCGGGAGGGGCCACCCCTCCCGGGGGGCCACTTGGGCTGCGAGGGTATAGCAGCCAGCCCCTAGTGGGCTTGGCGCGCCCCCCTCCTTGGGCCCATGCGCCTAGGGGTGGGGGGGGGGGAAACCCTAAAGGGGGCGCACCCCCTTTGCTTGGGGGGCAAGCCCCCCACCCCTTGGCCGCGCCCCCCCCCTAGGGTTTTCCCTAGAGGGCCGGCCCCCCTTGCCCTTTCCCCTATATATAGAGGGGTGAGGGGAGGGCTGCAATACACCATAACTCAAGGCGCAGCCCCTCCCCTCCCCAACACATCTCCTCCTCCGTACGTGCTTGGCGAAGCCCTGTCAGAATACTGCCGCGTCAACTGCACCACGCCGTCGTGCTACCGTTGGAGCTGCCTTCCTCAACCTCTCCTTCCTCCTTGCTGGATCAAGACGGAGGAGACGTCTCCCGTCCCGTACGTGTGTTGAACGCGGAGGTGCTGTCCGTTCAGCACTAGGACATCGGTGATCTGAATCACGTTCGAGTACGACTCCATCATCACCATCTCCTTGGCAAGCTTCCGCTCGTGATCTACAAGTGGTATGTAGATGCAAACTCTCTCCCTTGACTCGTTGCTTAGATGAACTCATAGATGGATCTTGGTGAAACCGTAGAAAAAATTTTAATTTTCTGCAACGTTCCCCAACAGTGGCATCATGAGCTAGGTCTATGCGTAGTTCTCTTTGCACGAGTAGAACACAATTTTGTTGTGGGCGTGGATCTTGTCATCTTACTTGCCTCTACTAGTCTTTTCTTGCTTCGGCGGTATTGTGGGATGAAGCGGCCCGGACCAACCTTACACGTACGCTTACGTGAGACCGGTTCCACTGACTAACATGCACTAGTTGCATAAGGTGGCTGGCGGGTGTCTGTCTCTCCCACTTTAGTTGGAGCGGATTCGATGAAAAGGGCCCTTATGAAGGGTAAATAGAAGTTGACAAAATCACGTTGTGGTTATTCGTAGGTAAGAAAACGTTCTTGCTAGAACCCAATTGCAGCCACGTAAAAGATGCAACAACAATTAGAGGACATCTAACTTGTTTTTGCAGCGATTGATCAAGTGATGTGATATGGCCAGAAGTTGTGATGAATGATGAATTGTGATGTATGAGATCATGTTCTTTGTAATAGGATTCACGACTTGCATGTCGATGAGTATGACAACCGGCAAGAGCCATAGGAGTTGTCTTTATTTTTTGTATGACCTGCGTGTCATTGAAGAACGCCATGTAACTTACTTTACTTCATTGCTAAACGCGTTAGTCATAGAAGTAGAAGTAGTCGTTGGTGTGACAACTTCATGAAGACACGATGATGGAGATCATGATGATGGAGATCATGGTGTCAAGCCGGTGACAAGATGATCATGGAGCCCCGAAGATGGAGATCAATGGAGCTATATGATATTGGCCATATCATGTCACAACTATATAATTGCATGTGATGTTTATTATGTTTATGCATCTTGTTTACTTAGGATGACGGTAGTAAATAAGATGATCCCTTACAAAATTTCAAGAAGTGTTCTCCCCTAACTGTGCACTGTTGCTACAGTTCGTCGCTTCTAAGCACCACGTGATGATCGAGTGTGATGGATTCTTACGTTCACATACAACGGGTGTAAGACAGTTTTACACAGCGAAAACACTTAGGGTTAACTTGACGAGCCTAGCATGTGCAGACATGGCCTCGGAACACGGAGACTGAAAGGTCGAACACGAGTCGTATGAAAGATACGATCAACATGAGAATGTTCACCGATGATGACTAGTCCGTCTCACGTGATGATCGGACATGGGCTAGTCGACTCGGATCGTGTAACACTTAGATGACTAGAGGGATGTCTAATCTAAGTGGGAGTTCATAATTTGATTAGAACTTTATTATCATGAACTTAGTCTAAAACCTTTGCAAATATGTCTTGTAGATCAATGGCCAACGCTAATGTCAACATGAACTTCAACGCGTTCCTAGAGAAAACCAAGCTGAAAGATGATGGCAGCAACTATACGGACTGGGTCCGGAATCTGAGGATCATCCTCATAGCTGCCAGGAAACAATATGTCCTAGAAGGACCGCTAGGTGACGCTCCCGTCCCAGAGAACCAAGACATTATGAATGCTTGGCAGTCTCGTGCTGATGATTACTCCCTCGTTCAGTGCGGCATGCTTTACAGCTTAGAACCGGGGCTCCAAAAGCGTTTTGAGCATCACGGAGCATATGAGATGTTCGAAGAACTGAAACCAGTTTTTCAAGCTCACGCCCGGGTCGAGAGATATGATGTCTCCGACAAGTTCTACAGTTGTAAGATGGAGGAAAATAGTTCTGTCAGCGAGCACATACTCAAGATGTCTGGGTTGCACAACCGTATGACCCAGCTGAATATTAACCTCCCAGATGAGGCGGTCATTGACAGAATCCTCCAGTCGCTCCCACCAAGCTACAAGAGCTTTGTGATGAACTACAATATGCAGGGGATGGTAAAGACCATTCCTGAAGTATTTTCTATGCTGAAGTCAGCAGAGGTTGAAATCAAGAAAGAACATCAAGTGTTGATGGTCAATAAGACCACTAAGTTCAAGAAGGGCAAGGGTAAGAAGAACTTCAAGAAGGACGACAAGGAGGTTGCCGTGCCTGGTAAGCCAGTTACCGGGAAGAAGTCAAAGAATGGACCCAAGCCAGAGACTGAGTGCTTTTATTGCAAGGGGAAGGGTCACTGGAAGCGGAACTGCCCCAAATACTTAGCGGATAAGAAGGCCGGCAACACCAAAGGTATATTTGATATACATGTAATTGATGTGTACCTTACCAGTACTCGTAGTAACTCCTGGGTATTTGATACCGGTGGCGTTGCTCATATTTGTAACTCACAGCAGGAGCTGCGGAATAAACGGAGACTGGCGAAGGACGAGGTGACGATGCGCGTCGGGAATGGTTCCAGAGTCGATGTGATCGCCGTCGGCACGCTGCCTCTACATTTACCTACGGGATTAGTTTTGAACCTTAATAATTGTTATTTAGTGCCAAGTTTGAGCATGAACATTGTATCTGGATCTCGTTTAATACGAGATGGCTACTCATTTAAGTCCGAGAATAATGGTTGTTCGATTTATATGAGAGATATGTTTTATGGTCATGCTCCGATGGTCAATGGTTTATTCTTAATGAATCTCGAGCGTAATATTACACATGTTCATGGTGTAGATGCCAAAAGATGTAAAGTTGATAACGATAGTCCCACATACTTGTGGCACTGCCGCCTTGGTCACATTGGTGTCAAGCGCATGAAGAAGCTCCATGCTGATGGACTTTTGGAGTCTCTTGATTATGAATCGTTTGACACGTGCGAACCATGCCTCATGGGCATAATGACCAAGACTCCGTTCTCCGGAACAATGGAGCGAGCAACCAACTTGTTGGAAATCATACATACCGATGTGTGCGGTCCAATGAGCGTTGAGGCTCGCGGAGGATATCGTTATGTTCTCACTCTCACTGATGACTTAAGTAGATATGGGTATGTCTACTTAATGAAACACAAGTCTGAGACCTTTGAAAAGTTCAAGGAATTTCAGAATGAGGTGGAGAATCAACGTGACCGAAAGATAAAGTTCCTACGATCAGATCGTGGAGGAGAATATTTAAGTTACGAATTTGGCACACACTTAAGGAAATGTGGAATCGTTTCACAACTCACGCCGCCTGGAACACCTCAGCGAAACGGTGTGTCCGAACGTCGTAATCGCACTCTATTGGATATGGTGCGGTCTATGATGTCTCTTACCGATTTACCGCTGTCATTTTGGGGATACGCTCTAGAGACAGCTACATTCATTTTAAATAGGGCACCGTCTAAATCCGTTGAGACGACACCGTATGAATTATGGTTTGGGAAGAAACCTAAGATGTCGTTTCTAAAAGTTTGGGGATGCGATGCTTATGTCAAGAAACTTCAACCTGAAAAGCTCGAACCCAAGTCGGAATAATGCGTCTTCATAGGATACCCTAAGGAAACTGTCGGGTATACCTTCTACTTAAGATCCGAGGGCAAAATCTTTGTTGCCAAGAACGGATGCTTTCTGGAAAAAGAGTTTCTCTCGAAAGAAGTAAGTGGGAGGAAAGTAGAACTCGATGAAGTACTACCTCTCGAACGGGATAGTGGTGCAGCTCAGGAAAATGTTCCTGTGATGCCCACACCTACTGAAGAGGAAACCAATGATGATGATCAAGGTACTTTGGATCAAGTTGCTACTGAACTTCGTAGGTCCACAAGGACACGTTCCGCACCAGAGTGGTACGGCAACCCTGTCCTGGAACTCATGTTGTTAGACAATGGTGAACCTTCGAACTATGAAGAAGCGATGGCGGGCCCAGATTCCAACAAATGGCTAGAAGCCATGAAATCCGAGATAGAATCCATGTATGAAAACAAAGTATGGACTTTGACTGACTTGCCCGATGATCGGCGAGCAATAGAAAACAAATGGATCTTTAAGAAGAAGACGGACGCGGATGGAAATGTTACCATCTATAAAGCTCGACTTGTCGCTAAGGGTTATCGACAAGTTCAAGGGATTGACTACGACGAGACATTCTCTCCTGTAGCGAAGCTTAAGTCCGTCCGAATCATGTTAGCAGTTGCCGCATACTATGATTATGAGATATGGCAGATGGACGTCAAAACGGCATTCCTTAACGGGCATCTTAAGGAAGAGCTGTATATGATGCAGCCAGAAGGTTTTGTCGATCCTAAGAACGCTAACAAAGTATGCAAGCTCCAGCGATCCATTTATGGGCTGGTGCAAGCATCTCAGAGTTGGAATATTCGCTTTGATGAGATGATCAAAGCGTTTGGGTTTATGCAGACTTATGGAGAAGCCTGCGTTTACAAGAAAGTGAGTGGGAGCTCTGTAGCATTTCTCATATTATATGTGGATGACATACTCTTGATGGGAAATAATATAGAATTTCTGGACATCATTAAGGCCTACTTGAACAAATGTTTTTCAATGAAGGACCTTGGAGAAGCTGCTTATATATTAGGCATCAAGATCTATAGAGATAGATCGAGACGCCTCATAGGTCTTTCACAAAGCACATACCTTGATAAGATTTTGAAGAGGTTCAAAATGGATCAGTCCAAGAAGGGGTTCTTGCCTATGTTACAAGGTCTGAGACTGAGCTCGGCTCAGTCACCGACCACGGCAAAAGATAAAGAAGAGATGAGTGTCATCCCCTATGCTTCAGCCATAGGATCTATTATGTATGCCATGCTGTGTACCAGACCTGATGTAAACCTTGTCGTAAGTTTGGTAGCAAGATACCAGAGTAATCCCGGCAAGGAACACTGGACAGCGGTCAAGAATATCCTGGAATACCTGAAAAGGACAAAGGACATGTTTCTCATTTATGGAAGTGACGAAGAGCTCGTCGTAAAGGGTTACGTCGACGCTAGCTTCGACACATATCTGGATGACTCTAAGTCACAAACCGGATACGTGTATATGTTGAATGGTGGAGCAGTAAGCTGGTGCAGCTGCAAGCAGAGCGTCGTGGCGGGATCTACATGTGAAGCGGAGTACATGGCAGCCTCGGAGGCAGCGCATGAAGCTATTTGGGTGAAGGAGTTCATCACCGACCTAGGAGTCATACCCAATGCGTCGGGGCCAATCAAACTCTTCTGTGACAACACTGGAGCTATTGCCCTTGCTAAGGAGCCCAGGTTTCACAAGAAGACCAGGCACATCAAGCGTCGTTTCAACTCCATCCGTGAAAATGTTCAAGATGGAGACATAGAAATTTGCAAAGTACACACGGATCTGAATGTCGCTGATCCGTTGACTAAACCTCTCTCGCGAGCTAAACATGATCAACACCAAAACTCTATGGGTGTTCGATTCATCACAATGTAACTAGATTAGTGACTCTAGTGCAAGTGGGAGACTGTTGGAAATATGCCCTAGAGGCAATAATAAAAGTATTATTATATTTCTATGTTCATGATAATTGTCTTTTATTCATGCTATAACTGTATTATCCGAAAATCGTAATACACGTGTGAATACAAAGACCACAATATGTCCCTAGTGAGCCTCTAGTTGACTAGCTCGTTGTGATCAATAGATAGTCATGGTTTCCTGGCTATGGACATTGGATGTCGTTGATGACGGGATCACATCATTAGGAGAATGATGTGATGGACAAGACCCAATCCTAAGCATAGCACAAAGATCGTGTAGTTCGTTTGCTAGAGCTTTGCCAATGTCAAGTATCTCTTCCTTTGACCATGAGAGCGTGTAACTCCTGGATACCGTAGGAGTGCTTTGGTGTATCAAACATCACAACGTAACTGGGTGACTATAAAGGTGCACTACAGGTATCTCCGAAAGTATCTATTGTTTTATGCGGATCGAGACTGGGATTTGTCACTCCGTATGATGGAGAGGTATCTGTGGGCCCACTCGGTAATGCATCATCATAATGAGCTCAAGGTGACCAATGTGTTGGCCACGGGATCATGCATTACGGTACGAGTAAAGTGACTTGCCGGTAACGAGACTGAACAAGGTATTGGGATACCGACGATCGAGTCTCGGGCAAGTAACGTACCGATTGACAAAGGGAATTGTATACAGGGTTTGATCGAATCCTCGACATCGTGGTTCAACCGATGAAATCATCGAGGAGCGTGTGGGAGCCAACATGGGTATCCAGACCCCGCTGTTGGTTATTGCCCGAGAGTGGTCTCGGTCATGTCTGCATGTCTCCCGAGCCCGTAGGGTCTACACACTTAAGGTTCGGTGACGCTAGGGTTATTAGGAAGACTAGTATGTGACTACCGAATGTTGTTCGGAGTCCCGGATGAGATCCCGGACGTCACGAGGAGTTCCGGAATGGTCCGGAGGTAAAGTTTTATATATGGGAAGTTGTTAAACGGGCACCGGAA